>NW_026057576.1:42736621-42912881 GCF_023721935.1 Panthera uncia
GGAGACACAGAATCTGAAGCAGGCTCCAGGCTCTGAGCTGTCAGCACAGTGCCCGACATGGGGCTCAAACTCAAGGACCCTGATGTCATGACCTGAGCCGAAGTCGGACTCTCAACCGACTGAGCCACCCAGGCGCCCCAGAAACAATAATCTTAATAGCAAATCTATTAAGTAAAAATTCGTCCTTAAATTTTAGATTGTCAGTTGGTTAGAAATAATTTGATATGCTCTGTGATTAAAACTACTTACAAAAAAGGACATGAAATATAGCACATAAGTGAGTTACAATTTAATAGTCCTATTTAATCTTTTGGGTCTCCTATTACTTTTTTCCATGAACGGGATTTGCTGGAATAGACTCACTTACATCTTATAGGAAGGTTATATTTAATATACATTAACAAGCATTTAATATGACATTTTTCTCCATGTTAAGAGTAGAAAATCTTACATTTTTCTACAGTCTTAATATGAAATATATAACAGTTACCTTTATGTGCACTTCATTAGAAACTGTGCAAATCTTAATATATAACTTAACCATTGAAAAAAGAGATGGCAATTAAGGCTACAGAAGAATTAAATCAAATTAAACTGGGGGCCAAGAAAGTGCACAAACATAAATGGTGGGGTGGTGATTTAGCTACTTGCTATTTTGCCTTAGGAAAATTCCAGGAAATGGATTTTTCATGATTTTTTTTCTATGTACCTAGAGTTGTAGAAAGAATATAAGAAACCATTTGCCTTAGATACAAGATTAACTAGACCAAACATAAAAGAGATGCTTACTTCCTTACACTCTTGCATGTATAATAAATGCTGACTGGAGATTTAATAGCAATAAGAGAGAGAGAGGTATTTTGCCAAATAGGGCTTAAGAAAGTTTATAGGAATCAACTTGCCTATGTCATGACTAAAAGAAAATCTTCCATAAATTCTTCACCCTTTGGGCATCTGAACTAACCAATGAAGAATTGTTGCGGTAACCATTTTCCCAAATGCGCAGTATGTGGGAAGGAAAAAAAATATTACAAATACAAGAATCAACACTTTAAACAAAAATCACAAACAAAACAGCTGGATGGGAGAGTAAATAGAATAATTAGAACGTTGTCTATCTGGAAAAAGTCTACTACTCTTCCAGTCATCATTCAAGGCTCTCTGAAGTCTTCCCTAATATCTCTAGGCACTCTATGTTTCTTCCTTGTATTTGTGTTTAGTTTATATAGTATTTGCTATTTCTGCTTTATCTAAGAGATGAAAAAGAATGGATGTAATGAAATAAGTAAGTAAAAGCAAGATATGTAGAATATATATTTTGAACGTGGCAAATAAAACTAAATCTTGCCGTACCATCCCCGTTCTTATATTATTTAATAAATCAAGTTAATATTTGGTATATGTTTATAATATAAATTCTTATCTTTACTGTAACTATGACAACACTCTAACCAAGTAATTTACATACTATTCTACATGGTACACACACCTGAAAATTAAGGGGATTGCTGACACTCTTTCTTGCTTTGTAATTTACAAACTTGGTGAAATATCATGCTTCTGAAAATAACTTTAAAAATTGAGCATCTAATGCTCAAAGGGAAAAAATATGAAAGCTGATATATCCTGAGCAAAGGTATCACATGTTTTGTGACATCTCTGTGCCATATATCATTACATGACCTCTCTGGCCTACAACATAAGAAATTAAGAAGTTTAATAATTTCAACCAGCTCACAAATAACCAGTCGTCTCAGCAACTGCTTATATTTTCTAAATTCTTTTTGGGGTGCCTGACTTAACTCTATATAGGGGTCCTTGATCAAGGTCTACATGTAGAAATAATCCAAGCTTTGTAAAGCCTGACATGGTTTACTGAACACGTAAAAGATCTTAAATCTCTATAGATTTCTAAATACAAAGTTATGAATAGAAATGTTCATTAAATAACTAAAGAAAGCAAGCATTACAATTAAAATGGGAAGAAAAAGATTAAAGCCCTGAATTTTAGGATCAAATAAAAACACAAATCAGGGATCACACATCCCTCTTGTGATCCCTGTAAACCAACTTTAGTAATTATAGATTTTAGTTCATTTTTGGAAAAAATATCATGTTAACAATCTTAACCTTGGGATGATGTGCTACTTAGTTGTTTTTCAGATATCTGGGGCAGAACAATAGAGCATGATTGTTCATCAGTGTTTTATTTATCCATATATACTTTAAAATATACAAAATAAATGTGCAGAATATCTGTTCATACATATTAAAAATACATATGACATAGGCGTGAAAGAACAGTATTTTAATTCCAGAGTTTTGAATTGCAAGAAAGATGAATATTTGGACAAACTTTGTCTTAAGTTTTGGGGCACTGATTACTCTTTCAAAATTTACTTATTTGCATTACATGACCATCAATTGAAAGTATAAAGAAATGCTAAAGAGCAATGCAACTTTCAATTAAGAACTTAAATGTTTTACTTGTGTTACACAATCAAGTACCACTTTTAAAGTGCAGGATGTTTTCCTGTAAAAATGCTTATGCCTTTACATAACTGGATTTTTTGGTTCTTAGAAAAAAAGAAGCAATGTTGCCAAGAAAGTTTGTGTTTTTATTTTTAGTATAAATTTAGATCTATCTGTAGCAAATGTATGTATCCTGCAAAACAGACACGAGTTTATATTTAATCATTACCTTAAAACACTTTATAGATTAAAATTTCTATAACTTTTGATTATATCATTAGTCTGTGAAGTTGAAAGAGTTTCCCAGAAGACCAGATGTATATTTAAAGTTTTATATCCACATGGTTTGTATAAAATTTGACTTACAATGTGAATTTTTTTCTCTCCTTCTCTGAGGGAAATAACTCAAATATAATGTCCTCCACAAAAATGCAACCTACTAAAACACTGTGGGGTTGCTTTGGAATGTTAATAACCTTTTGGAGCTACCACACTAATTTAGCAATCTCTAACAGGAAGGTGCTTTCATTATTTTAATTTGTCATATCCCTTTCTTTGAATAGGAAGGTAGATATAGATAATCAGTAAGAAGGGAAAAATAATTAGGTAGAATATTGGTAGAATATTAGGTAGAATATTGGTAGACTATTCCCCCAATAAAACCAGAGGTGTAAGAAATAAATATTTTCTCGGTAGACAAAGATTTATTACAAAGGTCATAAAAAGCACTGATAAAAGGAAAAAAATTAAAAAGTGAACTTTGCCAAAATTAAAAATTTCAGTTAATTAAAGAATACCATTAAGAAATGAAGAAAACAAAAGGAAAGGAAAGAAAATGAAGAAGTAAGCCACAGCAAGGAAAAAAAATACTATTTTCCATATATACATACATATATATATATATATATACATACATACATATATATGTATATATATATGGAAAATAGTATATATGTATATGTATATATATACATATAGTATATATGTATATATATACGACAAATGACTTATATTCTGAATATATATGTCCACAAAATAGAAGACTATTAAAAATCAGCTATAAAAAATGAAAGCAAAGAATACAAAAAACATGGGCAAACATTTGAACTTAAACTTCACAAGATACACAAATGACTAACAAACACATCAAAAACACTCAGCATCTTTAAGCATGAGAATAATGCAAATTGAAATCACAATGAGCTAGGATGCATAAAGTTAAAAAGTCCACCAGAGCGTTGGTGAAGCTGGGAGTGACTGGAACTCACACACTGCTGGTGAGAAAATTCTCCAAGTATTTTGGAAAACTGTTTGTCAGTTCTTAACGGTATAACAAAATAACATACTGTTACTACATAAAAATATGGCTTGCACATTTACCTGCTTCATTCTTTCTGGCACTTTCATGAGATGGAGTTGGAAATTTACTAGATGGTCTCTTTGAGTTTTATCTTTTCTATTATGTATTTATCTCCTAATAAAAATGGCTATAGTAGAATAGCTATAAAAGAACTAAGTATAAATGATTAAGCATTTACTAAATGCCAGGCATCACAAATTCTCTTGATGAATGATTTCCTTTAATCCAGCCAGCTATTTTTTGAGGTCAATATTATATTTAATCCCATTTGTGCAGATTAGAAACCAGAATATTCTTAAGGTTAAGTTAGTTGTTCAATGTCACACAATTCAAAAAATTATAGTGATTGAAAGATAGATTAGATGGATTGTATATCTAATTGCTACCTTTCTTTTTCTTTTCATATAAATATACATATTCCCCAAACTTTATTTTCTAATTATCAAATTTAGTCATCACCCATATCTGCTGTTAGCATCATTTTTATTAAAATATATTGCTTTAGGGGCACCTGGATGGTGCAGAAGGCTAAGTGTCAGACTCTTGATCTCGACTCAGGTCATGATCTCATGGTTTGTGAGTTCAAGCCCTGCATTGGGCTCTGCACTGATACTGCAAAGCCTGCTTGGGATTCTGTCTCTACTTCTCTCTGACTGCCCCCACCCCAGCTTGTGCTCTCTCTTTCTTAAAATAAACTTAAATATATATACATATATTATATAAATATATGTATATTATATGTATGTATACATATATATGTATATAACATACACATATATATGTATACATATATACGTATATAATATACATACATACGTATATAATATACATATATATGTACATATACATAATATAATATGTATATTATATATGTACGTATATATGTATATTATATACACATATATATGTATATATATTGTTTTGTCTTTATTGATACATAGTTTATGTTGAATAAAATATACAGATTTTTAGTGGATAGTTTGATAAGATATGATAAATGTGTATACCCATGTAGCCAACAGCCAATTCAAGATAGAGAACACTTCCATCACCCCAGAAATTTGTCATGCTCTTTTCCAGTCAATCATTACCACCACTACCACCACCACCACCACCACCCTCAATCACCAAAGGCAACAACTGTTCTAATTTCTCTCACCATAGATCGTTTTTGTCTGGTGTTAATCTTTATATAAACAAAGTCATGTCCTACACACTTTTTTGTACGGCTTCTTTCAATTAACTCTCTTTCTGTGAGATTCTTTCACTTGGCTTCATGCATCAACAGTTCATTTCTTTTGTTGTTGTTGTTATGTAGTATTCACTTGTACAAATACAACAATTATTTTTATACTCTTGTGACAACTCCATTTTTGCCCATTATGAATAATGTTGCTAGGAAATTCTTGAACAATTCTTTTGGGCACATAGGCCTTCATTTCTCTTTGGTGAATACCTTGAAGTACAATTTCTGGGTCATGTCACTGATAAACATTTAATAGTACAAGAAACTGCCAAAATTCTTTCTCTTTTTTTTCCTTTTTTTTTTTTTAAATTTTTTTTTTAACGTTTATTTATTTTTTGAGATAGGGAGAGACAGAGCATGAATGGGGGAGGGGCAGAGAGAGAGGGAGACACAGAATCGGAAGCAGGCTCCAGGCTCTGAGCCATCAGCTCAGAGCCCGACGCGGGGCTCGAACTCACGGACCGCGAGATCGTGACCTGAGCTGAAGTCGGACGCTTAACCGACTGCGCCACCCAGGCGCCCCTCTTTCTCTTTTTTTTTAATAAATGGAATATTTTCTATAATCTGTCTAAAGATCCTTTGCACGGGACCAGGAGACCAGAGCAGGAGAAAACTATTGACTTGAATAACAAAGCTAACTTCAGTATTATCCCGGTAAATGTTTAGCAACTGCCTTTTGGGACTAATTAGTATAAATAATCCCATCATAGCCAATGTCAAGCCCCCAACATAACATCATCAACATCATCAGTCCTCCCAATGGAAGTCAACGTCAGTACCCCCTTGGATCTATCAGGTTATTTCAGGCAACAGAAAAAATAAAATCAGGCAACTCACTATCAGACTACCTCCTTCCCAAATTTGTCTGTATGAAATAAGTAAATACTAATACTTCCTGAATGCTAACTATATGGCAAGTAACGTCCTAAATGCTTCAGATGCAATATCTCTATAAGTCACCTAAAATACAATGTTAAGTACACTTTTATTAATGAGGCACACTTAAGTGAAATGCTTTTCCAAAGTCCCACACCTAGTCCTTTACAGAGCTAGCATTTCACTCCAGTCATTCTAGCCAAACTTTCTATTGCATAGATGCCATTCTTCTAGAGATAACACAAGATTTCGTTTTGTCACTGAACTATCAATTTGTCACTATTTAAAGTCATGATTAACTTATATTTGATAGATAAATACTTGATATGTAAATTGTTTAACTGCATTTTATACAGGCTTTATGAATCCACCTAATATATTATTTGTGGGGGAAAAAATGAGAGATTACAATTATATACAAAGACAAATTTGAAATCTAGAATCAAGCAATCATGAGAAAAGAATGACTTTATATTGCATTCAAAAATAATTCAAGTTAAATTACCATGATCTTAAGTCAGTTCTAAAAATGTTTTGGAAAACTGGATAAAAGATGTATTTGCTTATTCATAAGATGTCTACATATATAACAAATTGTTGCTTTGAAATATATATATATATATATATATATATATATATATATAACAACTTCACTACTACAGAATAACAATTATGTCTCAAGTGCACCAAAGTTCAGCTCATGGAAAAAACTGAAATATCAGCAGTCCTCAGTAAGAACTGATCCCTGAATGTCAAAGCCCCAAGCAAGTCTGACTTGTGTAGTCTAGATAAAGGCAGCAGGGAACAGTTAGCCTTGTCAAAAGGCCGTCGGCCCCTAAGGTGCTCATATTAGTAAGAAGATACCCTTCTCACCTTTCACTGCTTTCAACCAGACGTCTTGGAAACTCCCCCGCACACGTAGGAGGCTTCGAACAAAGTTTCTGGCACAGACAAGGCTTCACGCCAGGAAGAAAAAAAAAGATGTGGAGAGGATTGAGCGCCTACGGTGGCTGAAGAGGGACATGCAGAGCTGCCGGCTGCAAGTTAATGGGATTCTTGCAACTGTTCGGCGGGCTGGAGAAGTTGCGGCTGCTACAGTGGTACATGGCCTTGTCAGACAAACAACGAAATAAGGTGGCTTGAGAACTTACGCGGTCGTTCTGGCTTGCAAGCTCATGGTGTGCGGCTTCCTGGAGAGAACGGACCTTAAAATCCTCTATAAAAGATATGCCAGCCTCTACCTCTGCTGCGCCTTTGAGCGCCGGGACAATGAGCTCCTCATGCTGGAGCTGACTCACCGAGGTGGTGAGCTCCTGGACAAATACTTGCCCAGCATGTGCGAGATGGACATCATCTTTAACTCTGAGAAAGTCTGTTTCATCTAGTATGAGGTTTTGATACGGGAGATGCCCAGGACAGCTTCAAGAAGAGCGTGCTGAAGTCTGTGACGCAGGACGAGTGGCCACTCAGTTTGCTTTAGGAGACATCTGGTGTAGTCCCGCAGCCTTCAGAGATGTGGAGAGACGGAGAGGCAGGACGTGAGTGGCTGCTTCTTATATGTCTCTCCAAGAGCCCTTAAAAAGAAAAAAAAAAAAAAAAAGTTTATTTTATTTATTTTGAGAGAGGGAGAGCGTGAGCGGGGTAGGGGCAGAGAGAGAGAGAGGAGGGAGAGAGTATCCCAAGCAGGTTCCTTGTTGCCTGCACAGAGCCCCTTGAGGGCTGGATCTCATCAACCCTGAGATCAGGACCTGAGCCAAAATCAAGAGTTGGATGCTTAACTGATTGAGTCACCCAGGCTCCCCTCCCAGTGCCCTTTACTCCTTTGGACCCAGCCACCTCTTTTCTGCTGCCTCACATTTGGAAGTGAGCTGTGGACTCAGGACCCTCACACATTCCCTCCCACCACTTCCCACTTCCTGTTTCCCCCTTTCCCAGTATCAGGAAATTATGACCAAAACCGCTGCTCTTTGGCTTTCATTCCCTGCCTTTGAAGTATTATTATCACTCCAGATCTCCTCCCCTCCCCCAACACTGTAAATATATAAATATGTCAGGTTAAAAGGAAAAGGTTTTAGGAATTTTCTATTCTCCTTGCCCTGTCTCTTACCTCCACCTCTTCCTGCATCCCTACCCCCTCACTGGAAGGGGGCTTCAGTGCAATTCCTTTTTCCACATCTGCCTCCCCCACTTCCTTTTTGGATGTGGTGGGGGGGTCTCTGTTCAGCGCCAGGGGAAGAACCATATAGTTAAATTTTTCTAATCTTCACGCTGTGGGAAGGAATGGTTGGAGGAAGGGCAGACTTATGGGAGACTGGGCCCTGTCCCTCCTTCCCTCCATGTTCTGAGTGAGGCAGGAGCTTAGGGGGTGGAGCCGGGAAGTGTCTGACCTTATTTCCTTCCCTCTAAAAGAAAAGGAAAAAAGATTTCTGGGGGGATAAAATGTTTTATTTAAAGGGCATCACGTGGGAATGCCATCAGAGCCTCTTTGAATTCTTCATAATAACCTAAATCTCCTAAAGCTGAAATCTGAGATACTTTCTATTTATCCTTATACAGATGAAAGTAAATTCAGACTATGCAAAATTGTGCCCTTGGATTAAATTGCTTCACCATTTTAGCCCCACTTTTCTGCCTTCTTATACTTTCAGTAGCAGTCTCTAAATATTCTTTGAGTTCAGATCCTTAAAAGACTATATATTTTTTACATGCAAAAACAATACTTTTCATATTTTAAAATCTGACTCTTGTCACAGTGTCAGCATGTTGTAAGGAGCACAATATCAATTTATGTTTCTTCATACTGGAGGACGTTTTCTTCCTCTTATATGGAACAAATGTGGCCTTCCTCTACAAAACAGCTTCTACTGTATATCTAGTCTTTTTATTTGTTTTATTATTATTGTTTTTTACTTTGTCAGGAGTGTAATGTGATTTGTATAGGACTAAAACATGCAGGGTTTGATTAAGATTTTAAGCCAGGCTCTGCCACTTCTTACCTAACCTTAAATTATTTGAATGTTTTCAACTTGACATTCCTCATATATAAGATGGAATATTAATACCATTTCATAAGATTGCTCTTGTGTTATAGTGATATTTAAAATAATCAACACAATGCGGGGAACGACATATAAGTAACAAAAGATACATAATTAACATAAATTACATAAGTAACATAATTTACCAATTTTATACCTTCCATTTTCCTTCTCAAAATAAGTTATTTATGTTATAGTTTATAATAAGTTATAGCCTCAGTGTCCTCATAATGTCATTGATAAATATTTATTTAGTTCTTATTTTATTTATGTAGTGTGGTCTCCAAGTTCAGGACATAAGTTGACTGATCAAAACTACTTTAAGTGTGAACATTCAGTGCTAAGTGGCCAGTTTTATATCTTTTCCTATTTCTCCTCAATTTAAACGTCTTAACTATAGTTAAATTTATGCAAACATGCCCAAACCTTGTAACCTCCCATTTCTGCCTCTAGCTTTCGATTCTTTTCAGTCCTCCTCATATTTTTGAAATAGTGTCTTTCTATTCTGTATTCTGTTCCTACTTCTATCCAGGGCTTTGCTGGCTTTTTCTGAATTAGTACAATAAATTTCTACCTGGCATACATGCTCCTAACTCACTCCATTGTCCACACTAATGGCAAGTAATACTTTTACTCAATCGAAAATAAAATTCCCATAGTTAATTTTTGTCCCTAACTCCTGTGAAAAATCCAAACATCTTCACATGAAACACAAACCCTTTTCCAATCTAAAGGCTGTCTTTCTCTGTTTACCATGGTATTGACTACCACATCTCTTCTACAGTGAGGGGCTCTAAGTGCAATGGTCTGCCAGGCTTCCTGCATTCATCTTTGCTGAGACACTGCTTCTCCATTTCTTTGTTGCTAACTTCTACCAGAACTCCGTAACTCACCCCAGATGTTACTTCTTCCCTACTGCTTCTTGCGCAATATTCCCGATCTCCTACGTGTCTTACTCTCCTGTGGCATCAAACACAATGGTGTGTATTGATCTACTTATATTTTTGCCCCCTCAGTAGACTAGAACTCCTTGATGGAAGAACTAACTAGCATATTGTCTGTCACATGTAACACCAAAACTGATCCTGGCCTCTGGTTCCTACCACTACAATCATCACTACTAATAGAATTAATAGGTAAAATGTACTGAGATCAGCATGTGCCGGACATTGTTCTAACCTCTTTTCATCTGTTTATACCTCACTGCAACACTCTATGTCAGGTACTATAAATGTCCCCATTTGACAGATGAAGAAATGGAGACCCCCCCCCAAAAAAAAGTTGAAATCATTTACTCATGGGCACACAGCTAATAAGTAGCATATCCAAAAGTCAAGTTGAGACAGTCTGATTTCAGAGCTTCAGAGATGGCCTCTTAACCACTATAAAGTACTGCTCATAACTGCTCCATTAACTTCTCTGAATAAGTGGTTTTCTAAAATTGTAAATATGGTTGAAATAATCTATATCTTTGAGAACACACTTTAGTTTTGTGAAGTATTATATTGTTTTAAGTTAAATTAGTTTCATAATAAGTTAGATACAGGTTAAAAAAATGTCACATAGAAATTTAAACAATGATATAGAGAATGCTGTTAACAAAGACAACTGAAGTATATGGTTTTCATCTCCAAATACTTGCCCTAATACTTCAAAAAACTTAATTAGCTATAAGAAAATATGCTACCTTATAAGGGTAAAGTAGGACATTAATAGTGCTTATCTGAGGTGGGTTGGCGGGGAAGGCCTCACAGAGGAGATCATAGTTAGCCTGGGCATACGCAAACAAGGCAATTCAAGTTGACTAAAGCACACAAATAGAAAAAGGGCGCTATGAAAACAGGTTGAGTGTATAAGGATGAGAAGCTTGGCATGTTGAAAATACTGAGGGTGTCAAAGAGAGTGATGGATAGTCCTAGAAAAGTAGAGGAAGACAGGTTTGGGGATAAATTATGAAGTTTTCCTAAAGACTCGTTAAGGTGTCTGCCCTATTTTTTTTGCAGGAAGCTAAAGTGAAAGGGTTTTCAAGCAGTCTTTATTCACTTTCTTTTCAAATAACTAGTTACCATAAAAAACACAGATATATCTACAAAGAAAATAAATGAATCTGACAATCATTTTTAACACCTTAGGGTATAGGGTATATAAGTGTAGTAGTTATGAATTAGAGTCCAAAATCTCTAGTATTAAGAAATGTAACTTTATTTTTTAATAAGCTAAAATGATTTCTAATTTTATGCCCCATTCTGCCAGAAAGACAGGAATTCAGTTACAGTCAAGGGGTTTAAACCCTTCCTGGAATCATGCTAATCTCTAAAGTTTTAGAAGATAATTAGAGGGAGGGGCAATTTGATCCCCTACCACTACTTTATAAAGCCCTTCTCAGTCCCACTCAAGCCTGGAACCCTGCCATATCCTTTTATCTTCCTGAATTTCTACCTTTGGCCCTTACTAAGATTGTAATTAAAAATATAATTATGTAAATGTGCAGTAACTTCACTATCTTTCTGGAATATAAACTTCCTGAGATCTGGAGCAGAATTTGTCTGTCCATCACTGTGACCATGTACTTAGCGCCAGTCATAGAGAGTTTTAATTGTTACATACATTTTTTAAAAATTAATAAATGAATTAAATGAAACCCCAGTGGTCAAACTTTAAGCAAATTCCAGATCAGTGGGAGATTATTTCAGGACCAAAATAATTTAATTCCCATCTATTTACTTTACATTCCCCCCCCCCCCAAAAAAAAAAAAAAAGTCTGACCCATTTATATGGTGAAATTTTATTGAAAAGGTACCTTTTCACAGAAACTTGTGTCTTATGCATAAACGACTAAGACAAGAAATAACCTGAAGAGAGAATGTCAGCCTCACTTACACAGCTGTGGAAATAAATGAAGATAGTCCAAATGCAAAAAAACAGAAACTATTAATTCAGAGTTCGCTATGGCAAAGGAATCAGCCATCTTTTCTTAGCAGAGACTTAGAGGTAGTCAGGGCAATGAGAAAGCTTTATAGTGGAAAAAGAGACAACATCACGTACGTTCTTGTTGGAATTGTTGGCCAGGGGAAGCTAGGGGCAGGCAAAGTAGGAGCTCAGCATCTTATGTGATTGGTTTGAGGAGAGTATTGGACTTTCTTTGATTGGTCCTGAGTTGGAATTTTAGGGCGAAGATAGGGAAGCTGGTAGTCACTGACTGAGTTCTGACTGGGGCCGATTGCTTGTAGAGGTTGTGATCTGCTTTCCTGATTGGTTGCTATAGAGGTTGTAGGTCAGAGTTCCATTTTCAGGTACTGCCTGGTCATTGTGCATTTTTATATTCAGGCTCTCATAGCTCAAAACATATTTTTTAAGGCAAGATTAGCTGATAATGGTATTCCAGTCATACTTTGTACATTTTATATTTAGTCATCAACCCATTTTAAAAATATTTATTAAACACCTATTTACATTTGTTAACAGTACTAGAGAGGAGGATATGATAGTGAACGAGACAGGTACCATAATACCATGCCTGTTTTCACAGTTCTTACTGATCAGTTACACTTGTTCAAACCAGGACAGCTTCCTTCTGGTTTCATCCAGCTATGAAAGCATATTAGATATTGTATTGAAAAACAGGTTTTGTGCCAAACTGTTACATCGATTGAGTTGCATTCAATGCAAGTAATTGAAAAAGTCTGGTCAATAATGAAAGGAATTTATAAGCGTACATAACTGCAACAGTTATGTACCTGAGTCATTGCAGGTTTCAAATATGTTTTGACCATGGCTATGCTCCTGCTTTTCTGTACATTTTTTTAAATTTTATTCTCCTATATTTGTCAGTTTCACATCAAAGCTGTCCTCAATCATACAGGTTAATGGCTAAAATAGTTTCATACCTCACATCTGTTCTATATAGCATACAGAAGAAATGAAATTTGTTTTGTTACCAACTACACAAGAAAAGTCAATGGATTGGATTCTAATCCTGTATTAGTTTTCTATTGCTGCTGCAACAAATTACGACAGTGTAGTGACTTAAAAATAACACAAATTTCGTCTCTTACAGTTCCAGAAGTCTGAAATCAGTTTCTCTGGGCTAAAGTCAAGGTGTCTGCTGAACTGGTACCTTCTCAAAGCTCTGTCTCTTTGCCTTATTCAGTTTTTAGTGGCTTCTTCTAGTGTTTGTTGTTTGTATTCTATGACTTGTGGCCCTTTCTCCATCTCCAAGGTGTCCCATTCCAGATCTCTGCTTCCATCATCACATAACTTCCTCCTTCCTTTCTTACTCCTTCTCAGTACTACTACTAAAAACCCGTGTGATTACACTCTGGGCCCAAGGGAATAATGCAGGAGAATCTCTATACACAAATCTTTAATTTAACCACAAGTACCAAATTTATTTTACCATATAAGATAACATTCACAGATTTGGGGAATAATGCACATCGTCTTTGGGAGTCCATTATTCAGCCTACCACAGATCTCCAACCTTGATTGGTGCTAATTGAGATAGGCATGGTTAAAATCAATCACTAGGGCAGGGGGGCTGAGATTATAGAACAAACTCGAAAGCTAGGAATACAGTCAAACTTAGCCATGTATGGCTTCCCACCATGCTCATGGTGGCTACATACTGGGAAGGCAACAACTCTTGTCCATTTCTGCTATTATCTGTAAAAGTAATAATAAAAGGAATATCCCTGGCTATGCATGGATACCTAGGGTGAACCCCCACATAGAAAGTTAGGAGGAAGCTTGGCACTGAACACAATAAGAACGGAATGATTTCTAGAAAATATTCTGTATTACTACTTTTTAAGGAAGAAACATCTGGCCTGAGGCTGAATAACAGAAGCTAGGAATTAAAAGTAGGAATGAAGTAAAGCCAAGAAAGCAACTGGAGGAGCTAACAGGAGATAGGTAAGTACAGAAATGTTTTCCTAAATAGGTGTGTGGCGAGAGGGGTAATGTAAATGTTGGAAGATGAGAGAAAACTTAATTAACCATATGGTGTTGATCTCTCAGTATTTACTGTTTAAAGTAACTTCAGCCAATCCACGTCCTGAACTAGAAGACTGAGGTAAAGTACTTCATAAAAGAGATGGATTTTTAACATTTTTACCACGTTTAACTCTGGCAGTCAGTGCTTCTTCATAACAGCTGTGATACTTGATTTTTCAAAGATAAACCATGTTTTAAAAGTCTAAAATCTTCAAAGATATTATAAGAATTTTGCTTTGATATAAATTACAGTTTTGCCTCTCCCCACCTCTTACAAAATGTAAGGAACATGAAGGAAGAATTTTGAAAGTCAAAGAGAAATCAGTAAAAACTGTGTAAATAGGAATAACACATGTATTTAAGTTTATTTGTTTATTCTGAAAGAGTGTGTGGGAGGAGCAGAGAGTGAGTGACAGAGAGAAAGAGCAAGAGAGAGAGAGAATCCTAAGCAGGGTCTACACTGTCAGTGCAAAGCCCAATGCAGGGCTCAAAGTCACAAATCTTGAGATCATGACCTGAGCCAAAGTCAAGAGTGGGACACTCAACAGACTGAGCTACCTAGGTACTCTGAAGAATAATACATTTTTAACTGCTATAGAAACATATATGGAGAAATTTACTTAAAATGATTCTATAAATTCTTAATTCAAAGTAATTTTTTCAAACTAATTCAAAATGAGCCTTTTATTTATAGGGAAAAACAAATGATATTTTTTCCGATAATTTAATGTGAAAAAAAATGTTGCTTTAATTTTCATTTAGACTCAGTGAGAAAGAAGTGTTATCTTATAGGCTAATGCACTGAGTTCTCAAAACAAAAACAAAAACAAAAAACACCTGTTTTCAAAATTAATAATACTTCCTTCCCGAAAGTCCAAAACTTGTTGAAGGTTTTATCTTTTTGATATTCACTCAATGAATATGCCGGTTATCCTGGTCATTGTAAATGCTGTGGTTGAAGGGGCACATTTCATGTGGGCACTCCATATAACCAAGGGACAAACAGAATTTGCTGCCTCAACTTCCCCTCCTGGGTCTTATAGATACAAATAAGTAAATTAGGTCAATTAACAAGAGAATGGGAAGAGAGGCCTAGGGAAGAGTCAAGAGGCTGTTCCCAATTAGGTGGAAATCTGTAAAAGGTTATTTTAAG
Organism: Panthera uncia; assembly: GCF_023721935.1. Taxonomy (NCBI): domain Eukaryota; kingdom Metazoa; phylum Chordata; class Mammalia; order Carnivora; family Felidae; genus Panthera; species Panthera uncia. The sequence continues at coordinate 42,751,759 of NW_026057576.1, forward strand.
AAATAAGGTGGGTAAAGCAAATGTGACGGGAGTGAAACAAAGAGGAAATAGGAGGGGAAGAGTCATAGAACTCTTGGGTGGAAATCTGGAGATGGTTATTAAGAAATGGGATGAATAAAATGGACATTGATGGGTTAAAACAAAGGTTATAATACACTACTACCAAAGCTTTGAGGTGCCAAAGGGATGCCCTGTTGGATCTCCAACATAAAAGGACCATAAACACATCTTTTCTATTTACCCCAATTGGAAGAAATTTCAAAAGTTGTAAGGTAGAGATTGCTATGAAAAACTTGACCAGAAATCACTTAGGACAGTGATTAGGCTAATAAAGGTAAAGACTGACAAAAGGGCCAGGTCCCTCTGCTCCTTACTGGGGGACCCAAGCCTATTGCACAGGAGTAGGTAAATCCGTTGGGAGTAGAGAAGTTGCCAGGATTCCTTAATACAGATGTTCCAAGAACTGTGGTTCACCCTGACTTGGGCTACAATTGGATTGAGAGAGTATAAAAAATATAATGGTTGATAGGATTATGAAAGTTGGAATGTTTAAGCAAGCTTTATGTAAAGAAGTTGTGTTTCCTTTACCTGAATGTTTTTAGGGAATGAATATTATGTCTGGCTGTGGAATACTTCCCCTGTCTAGTATTATAAAACCAAAGCCTGTGGATAAAGTCTTAATAGAGGCTACAGTTAGGAAACAAGAGTTGATATAAGAATATGAGTTAATAGAATTAAGGTAAAAAATGTGTGGAGAATTGGTATGTTTGAGGCTTTATGTGAGGTGGTTGAAAGGGTTTTATGTGAAGTCTCTTTTACCTGATTGTATTATAGAGATAGACATTGTATCTCACTGGGAAACATTTCCCCTACCTAGTACTAAAAAATAGAAGGCTTGTAAATCTGTCATTCAGGCAATAATAATTGGAAATACTAAGTGAGAACCAGTAAGACTGCCTAAGCCCACTCAGCATAGAATACAAGTTGGAGTGCTGGGAAGGACAAATTCTGTGTGATAGCCCTAGGCAAAACATAGACTAGGGCTTATGAGCACCTCCCAGCAATACTACTGGGGTTTTGGACTAGGGGGTTTCCATTTGAGGGCATTTACCACCTTGTTATTGGATATTATAAATTAAAGCTATGTCTATGAAGCAGATATAAAGTGATCTTAAAATCTGAAGTAGCTATAATGTCTTGGATGATATCCTAGGAGGATATCAGTGCCCCAAAAACTCCACAATAAAATTCGCATGATTTATACAGGATCATGCTGCCTGGGGAATGCAAGGAAGAGATACAAGCAGGGAGCCTTTTTTCCCTTGGCCTGACTCTGGAAGTACATGAGAAGCTGCTGGATTCTGTTAACATGGACAGTGCCCTATAAACAGCTCTCAACTGACCCACAAAGAGGTGGCAGTTCCAAGGTGAAGATGGACAAGATCCAATATGGAATGGACAAGATCCAATATAGAAGGCTACCATTCTGAGTGAAGATGGTAAAAACAAATCAGCTTGATGGGCTGAATTGCATGCTGCATCCCAGCAGTGATGGAAGAATTGAAGAGCTGTAAAATCTCCTATGTATTGGTTTTTACCAGAAAGGGCTCAATGGCCTAGTCATATGGTCAGGCAGGAGGGCAATGGAAGCCTGACCTATTAAAGAGGAGCACAACCCTATGGAAATCACTGGGAATTTGAGGAGGACATTCAAGTAGGACAAGTTGATGCCCATCAGAAGAATCTTCTTTCAGGTTCAGAAGGTGATTGGAATTAACAAGCAGATATCCCTGTGTGCTTACTTACAGTGGCCACCTGGATCCATGAAATGAGTGAAACAGGTGGTACTGCAGCAATGCAGAGATGGGCTGAATCCAAACATACCTCCCTTGCACCTTCCAAGGCAAAAAATGCCAATAAGAACTGTTCTACCAAGAGAGACAGAGACTGCTGATGCTCTGTGGCAGATCCCCTGGTAGAAAAAGGCCTTGATCATAGCTGGCGAGTCAGGTGGATACCGGTAGCACTGGAGACTACAAATGAGTCCTGATAGGATTAGACACTGGCTCTACACTGGGCTTTCCTTACTTCACATAGAGGTAAATGCTGAGTGTTATGAAAGAACCAGAACAGAAGATGCTATACCAGTTTGGACAGTGGACCATCATTTCTGCAGGCCAGGGAACACATTTTACAACCCATAATGGCCAGCAATGGACAGAGACATATCCTCCTCGCAGTAATAGTTTTAACAGATTTGGAATGGGCAATTAAAACATTGGTTGTCTAAAACAGGGAGATAAAATCGTGAAGGGCTGGCACACGTCTTCATGAGTGTGTCCTCACACTCAATGTGAACATGATTGGGGCTAAAGGAATGTCCCCACTGGATAGATTCCTCTGTGTTTCTGGTGCATCTGAAGAAGAGGCAGTGAGCAAGGATGCTGGTGTTTTTTCTTCCCCACATCACCACAGCTTCTCCCCACCGCCCCCCACTCCCCTCCCACTTGATGCAGTGGTTGTAGGGCCAGGGTTGCAACTACAAGGGAAGGATGCAACTACAAAGGAAGCAGGGATGATTCCTAGCCAAGAAACTGTAACTATTTTTAACCTTTTTGTCAATTTCTAAGGGCCTGGTGGGGCAGGATGTACCTTCACTGTATCTGGCAAAATTGGGGTTAACAGTGAAGATAGCCCACTAGTTTTGTAGGTGAGCAACCTCTCCCTATCTGAATAGAAGTGAACTGAGAAGGGGCACCTGGATGGCTCATTCGGTTAAGCGTCAGACTCTTGAATTCAGTTCAGGTTATGATCTCATGGTTTGTGGGTTCAAGCCCCATGTCGCACTCACTCATGCTCTTTCCCTCTCTCCAATAAATAAATAAATAAATGAACAAACAAATAAACAAACAAAAACTAAAAAAAAAAAAAAAAGAACTGAGCTGAGGAGAAGAAACTTGCTAGACTAGTGTTGCCACGTGCTTGCTGCACAAGCACAGTGGTAGACCTGACATCCCTTCCAAAGGTGGAAAAGTTTGAGTATCAATGCAGAGAAGGAAAACTAGTAGCTGTGGATAAAGGAATGAATACATAAATGGGTTATGTAATGAGGTAAATCCAATGTTAGACTAACACCTCAAAAGAGGATCAGAGCAAGAGATGATAATGTCTCTTAGCTCAATTATACTGGATGCTGAAAGGGGGAAGCCATATATTGCTGATACCACTCTTGCTTCTAGAACCTGACACATTGAGTACAGCCTGAAAACCTGAGTGATATTGCTCTGGGAGACGTCATTTTGGTTATAAAATATTTTGATGAACTTGACCTACTGTTAATTACTAAATAGAATGTACGAGTGAGTCACGCACAGAGAGTGGGGACACCAAGGCTTTTCTTTCCAGGAAAAAGCTTTATTTGTGCCAGCATGAGCTCAGGGGACTAAGACCTAAAAGGCTGAGCCCCTAGTGCAGTGGGGGATTGCCTTTTGTACAATTTTTGGTCCTTTGTCTCCCATATATGGTAACGTACAGTCTAAATGGGCGGTCTGTGTTACAGAGTCCTGAGGAATGTCACAACACATGCACGTAGCCAGTATCTTTTGACTCTTATTTTTCAGGCTCTATCTACAAGTAGCCATAGATGAAGGGAGGAAAACAATAGTCAAACTAATATAAGAATATGAAAATGTTTGTAAAGGCTTTATAGAACAAATGAATTATTTCTTTAAATCTAGCCCTACCCTACTCTGGTTTCTCCAAATGTTAGACATATTTGTGTAATTACTGATGTGGGAAACAAAGGTAGAAGGAAATGGCAGATAGAACTAAATTTCCTTATAACACGCAACCCATTGACAAATACTTGAGGCCGGAAGAGTTAAGTTTTTCCAGGAACTCCCTACTGTCTTAATGTTAGTGCTTTGCTAGAGGGGAAAACAACCTTAGTTTGACAATAGCTAGTCCTCCAGCATCCTGAGTCTTCTTTAGTATATGAAAATCCCTTTGGAACCTTCTCCTTGACTTTACCTCCCCCAACTCCATACTATATAATCAATCTCTCCTTATGGTCCCAGGGCAGCTCTTCCTGCCCACAGGTCCTGTCCCTGCACTTTAACAAAATCACCTTTTTGCACCAAATATGCCTCAAGAATTATTTTTTGGCTGTCGGCTCCAGATCCCCCACCACTCCAAAAACCTCATCAGATAGTATTGCCATATCTGTTGTATAATGATACACCATAATACTTTGACAAGTATAACCATTCTGCTATAAGGAATCTTTCTTTGAAGACCAGGTAGTGGACTTCAATATTATGACTTATAAAAACTATATATTTGGTCATTCATAAGAGCAATGAGAGCATCTTTTGGTAAAATGTTTTGTCTCTTGCTGTCAATTCCTGAAATCACTTCAGAGGCATAAAGTGAAATGAATGTCTTGTTATTCATAACAAGCCCTTATCATCACACCTGCATTTATGTTAATGAGGTGACTTTTGGAAAGTACCTAAGGATGGGGGCTGGTTGCCAGGAGAACCAATAGTGAATAGAGTTGGAAATTTCAGTAACACTTCCCCCACCCCCAATTTCCCAGAAAGGGAGAGGGGCCAGAGTTTGAATCAATCACCAGCATCCAATGATTTAATTAATCACACCTATGTACGTAAGAGACGCTCCAGAAAAACCTGAAAGGATTGAGTTTCAAGAGCTTCCAGGAAGAGATTTGAGGAGAGTGATTTGCTCAGAGAGCATGGAAGCTTGGCGTACTCCCCACATACCTTGCTATGTGCCTCTGGTCCCTCCGGCTGTTCCTGGTTATATCCTTTCCTAAGAAACTGGTAATCTGTTAAGTAAAATGTTTCTCTGGGTTCTGTGAGCCAGTCTAGCAAATTAATCAAATCCAAGGAGGGTCAGTGGGAACCTCACTTATAGCCAGTCTGTAAGAAGTACAGGTAAGAACCTGAATTTGCGATTGGTACCCTGAGTTGGAGGTCATTGTTGGAACCTTCAGTTTGTAGCCAATTGGTCAGAAGTACAGGTAACCTGAGTTTGAGATTGGCATCTATAATTGATGGCTGTCTAGGGGAACTGAACCCCTTACCTGCAGCATCTGATGCTATTTCCAGGTGGGTGTGGGGATTTTCTGATTCCACTTTGGAATTGGGTGCAGAGCCCATTAACCACAGAGTATATCCCTGTTTTTAGTGGTTTACGATGTGTATTATCATATTTAGGGATCTGAGACGTTCTGAATTTGGTAAACCTATTTAACTTTATTTAAACCATGATTTCCCAAAATAATTTCTGCCTTAAACACTTGTTTTCCCCCTCTTATCACCCAGTAACACTTCACAGAACTCTCAGTCATGAGCTGTCCTTTAGATTTGGTTGTAACCTTCCCTCCATATGACAGTCTTCATGAATTCCAATGCCTAAAAAAAATTAATTACATCTTCCGATGCTTGACTTCTGGAGCCAGGATCTGAGTGTGGAGAAGAGCTGGATGACTCCAGTTCTCACCCTTCTTTTCACCGTTTCACTCTGTGTGCTCCATGGCTGCTTTCCTGTTCACTAGCTCATTGGGCAATAAACCTAGTTCAGTAGATTAGGGGGAAGAATATGGATCACAGAGGTAACATTCTTTTCTCCAAATTTAGTGTAGCATTTAGGTAACTACCTTCTGAGCTGGAAGGGGAGAATAAAAATTAATAATTGTTGTCTACTGCTACGCTTGCTCTGGAATCTGTGTCACATAAAAGCCAGAGCTAGCACATTTAAAATGAGAGAGGCAGATACTATGGGTACTTTTTACTACTCTAATTTAGTTTCTAAACCAAAGCAAATAACACATTTTTAGGACATCTAAGCATTAGTGTACTGTGAGAGTAGCATTACTGGAAAAAAAAATGATATAAAGAAAGTAAAATAAAACAATTCAATTAGGTTTCAAAACAGCTTTTCAATTCTATAGGCAAGCATAGATCAGACACATAAAAAGTGGGGAACAAATAAATAAAAATGCATACACAAAATAGGAAGACTTGAGTTCTAAGCAGCCTAACCAATATGCTTTGCTCCAAATGAACTGCCACTTTGGGCATGGTAGGCAAAGAATCTTCTGAAAATATTATGGAGGTAATTCACTTTTTAAAAAAATATTAAATGAACATTGACCTAACATTGTTTATTCTGGTTTCCCAGATGAATAGCTTCTTAGCTCCTGTGCTGTATAACTATAAAATCAAAGTCTTCAGTGTTCTATAAGCTGCTTTCAGATTTATATTGTATAGTCTATATATTAATTAAAACTTCATAATTACTAAGGTATAACTTTAGCTGTTCAAAGAATATTTACAAAAAGTCTAAATACTAGAAAATTAAGATATGGAACCAAGAGTATAATGACTCCTCATGATAAAAATTCCTGAAGTATAATCAATTCCTACTTGTATGAAAAAAGAATAAATTTATACATCCAAAACTACATTTTTTTAATTAAAAGATTGATGAATTCTAATAAACTTCTCAAAGAAAAAATTTACAAATCCCAAAGGTGAAGTTCAGAAAGACTTCTTGAAAATAAATCTCCAGCTAAGAGATCTTAAAATTGGTAAAATTATTTGTAGACACTAATGGCATGGAGCCTGCTTGGGACTCCATCTCTCCTTCTCTCTGCTCCTCTCCCACTTGTGCTCTCTCTCTCAAAATAAATTAAAAAACTTAATTTTTTTTCTTTTTTTTTTTAATTGGAACTAGTCAAAAAAAAAAAAAAAATGGAGAAGGAGCCTAGCTGGCTCAGTCCATAGAGTACATGACCCTTAATCTCAGGGCTGTGAGTTCAAGCCCATGTTTGGCACAGAGCCTACTAAGAAAAAATTAGAAAACAAAAATTAAAAAATATTGGAAGTAGGGGCACCTGGGTGGCTCAGTCAGTTAAGCATCCAAGTCTTAATTTCAGCTCAGGTCGTAATCTCAGGGTTCGTGGATTTGAGCCCTGCTTGGGCTCTGTGTTGACAGCATGGAGCCTGCTTGGGATTCTCTTTCTCTCTCCTTCTCTGCCTCTCCCCCCCTCCCCCCACACACACACACTTTCTCTCTTTCAAAATAAATAAATAACTTTATAAAACAAATTGGAACTAGTCTAAAAGCAATGTATTAATTGACATCAGACATAAATTTGAATATATTAGCACATATACAAACACACATATACATACACTCATACATAATGACCACATTTATCCAGCTGTTTCCAGCTTTATAGTTTTCTGCTTGATTGTTTTTTAACTGATCCTTGATTCATGGTCTCTACATGCTGTGGATTGAATTGTGTCTCCCAAAAGATATGTAGAAGTCCTCATCCTTGATACCTGTGAATGTGACGTCACTTGGAGATATGATCTTTGCACATGTAATTAAGATGTAAATGAAGATGAAGTCATAGTGGAATAGGGTAAGCCTTTAATCCAGTATGACCAGTATCCTCGTAAGAGAGAAGAGGGATGCCTGGGGGGCACAGTCAGTTGAGAATCCAACTTTGGCTCAGGTCATGATCTCATGGTTCCTGGGTTCAAGCCCCATATCCAGCTCTATGCTGACAGCTCAGAGCCTGGAGCCTGCTTCAGATTCTATGTCTCCTTCGCTCTCTCTTCCTCTCCCCTGCTTGTGTTCTCTTTCAAAAATAAGGTAACATAAAAAAATAAATAAATAAGAAAGGAGAAGAGACAAACAGGAAGAATACCTTGTGAGGATCGAGGCAGATATTACAGTGATGCATCTATAAGCCAAAGAATGACAAGGATTGCCAGCTGTCACCAGAAGCTAGAAAAAAAGGTGGGAAACACATTCTCCATCAGAACCCTCAGAAAGACCCAGCCCTGCTGATCTCTGGATTTCAGACTTCTGTCTTCCAGAACTGTGAGACAATAAATTTCTGTTGTTTTAAGCCACCCATTTTGTGGTACTTATTACAGCAGCCCTAGAAATAGTATGTGGCCCGGAACATATGAAAATTCCAGAGAACTCCATGGCTATTGCTGTTAATTCTAATGTAATTTAAAGGATCAAGTTTATCATTTTATTCAAAATGTAAGTATTACATTTTTAACATAATGTCAAAATGATTAAGGATTTCTCCTTTTTACCTAATGGGAGGGCTGTATTCTTTTTTTTTTTTTTTTTTTTTTTTTATTTTTTTTTTTTGAGAGACAGAGGGAGAGAGAGACTGAGCAGGGGAGGGGCAGAGAGAGAGGGAGACCCAAGCAGGCTCCACAATGTCAGCATGGAGCCTGACATGGGACTCGAACCCATGAACTGTAAGATCATGACCTGAGGGGAAGCCAAGAGTCTGACACTTAACTGACTAAACCACCCAGGCACCTGGGAAGGATATATTCTAAAACATTTTTTTTCTTCATGATGAGAACATAAGTAAATGATGCTAATAACTTTTAGAACTAGTAAGAGCTGTAATGTGTAAAGGACTGAGCAGATATTTTGAAGTCAGTAAAGTATGAGTCTAAGTCCATGTTTGGCTTTTTCTTAGCCCTGCTCATTTAGGTAAATCGTTATGAGTTTCCAGTCCCTCATCTGACTCATTTACATTGTTGACAAGATACATTATATCAGGTTAGTAAGATTCCTATGAAAGTTTCAAAGTATTATAATTTTTCTCCCCAGTTTTTCCAGTAAAGAAAGTTAGGAAAGTGAGCACTTTTATTCTTAATGTGGAGGGGGAAAAATGCTGCTTTAACATTTTGACTCATCACAATTTATGTTAATTAATTAGTATAATTCACTCAGACAAGAAATGTTGGCTTCATGCTCAGCAAGATGTTTTCCAATAACAAAAATTCTTATTTATATAGGAGGTAGCATTGAAATATTATTGGCCTCTCTGGTCATTATAGCTAATATTTATAATCCTGTGGCCTTCTAAAGAAATGCCAGTATACCAGAAATAACATTTTGTGGTGTTATTGCTTTACCTCAAACTCACAGCTTTTACAGGGACACTAAGGTGGAAAGAGATCACTGAAACTCAATTTTCCTGTCTTTGTAACAATATTTCTAACCTTTGTTACAGAAATGGTTTGATTTTTTAACGCTCGTGTCCACAATGTTAAAACTGTTGAAAGTTTCCAGAACCATAAGTCTAACCAACCCTTCTTCATCTCCTCCATAGCAAATCATATTACTTTAGGGTATCAAGGAACCACAATGGGGAAAAAAAGAACAAAGATTGTTTTTGCTTTTATAGTCTTTGCTTTCACAATTCAACAGTAAATCAACAGTGAACATTTGGTTTGCCTGAGGCAAACATGAAATCAGCTTGCCTGTTTGGAGCTTATATTGTCTTTTGTTCTTATCTGATAACTCTTCAGAATAAGCACACACTCTCCCATCTTGAAGACCCTCAGTACCAGTGGTAGTCCCCACTGAATTTATTCATCAAAATGATGTGAAATTCAGCTGTCCAATTTTGTATTTGTGAAGAGTATTGGTAATATAGTTCAAAATAAAGCCACAGAGAAGAATTCATTTCAGCACAGAAATAATTTCCCCTACAGTTAATCCTGTTTTTATTCAGACACAGAGACTTGCCTCCACAAGGCCATTTCTCTCCCTAGGAAGAAGAAAGTTTTGTTGAGGGGAAAAAAAAGCCATCTGACTCAACAGATACTTAAGCACACAAGGAAGAAAACTCTTTTTCAGGATGATTTTCTTGCCAACCAACTCTGAGTGTCCTCCTGGCCATACCCAGTTTCAATGCCAGATTCAAGCCTTCCTAGTGACAAAGGGAACTGTCAAAGAAGTGGAAGACATCAGTAGTGATTTGAAAACACAATAAGACAGGGGAAGCAAGGGAAAAAGAACAAGGCATGAGAAATTCAAACTGATAGGCCTGATTTAGCTGATAGCTACATCATGAAGCAGTACTTTGATTTGTTAAAGAGATGTGTAAGACTTAGCTTGAAGTTATTTCCTTTGCTAATTCTTTCATTTTTCCTATACATTTCTTAAAAGAATGAATCTCATGTGTGCAAGAAAGTATTTGTAAGGGATAAAAACATAAATGAAATTCAAAGTATTCTCAAAGCAGCTAATGAAATAACTCCGTTACCTTTAAAGTAGGGCAAATAAACTTAAATGGTCAAAAAACAAAATATTGGTTAAGGTTTCTGGTATGTCACACTCCTGAGGACTAACAGGAATTAGGGTCCCACAATCCATTTTCCAGAGAGCACACATAACTGGATATTTACCTGAGGGCTTGTGGCAGTACCAGAGTCTCTCTCACTCTTTCCACAGAAAGGTGATTCTATGCCCCTCCTTCCTGAATCTCCCAGAGCTGTGTGTTTTGACCAGAAGAAGTTGAGTCCTGTTGTGAGGAACCCAAACAGCTCCATGGAGAGGCTCATGTGCCACAAGACTGTTGCCAGTGCTCTAGCTGAGTGTCCAGCTAGTTAGTAACCAGCACAAACCTGTTAGCCATGTTTATTGAGCCATCTTTGGAAGTGTATCTTCCAGCCCCAGTTGGAACACTCTAATGATGCCACAGAGAACAGAGAAAAAATTCCCCATAAAGCTCTGATCATATTGCATATGTGTGAGCAAAAGAAATGATTCTTCTTGTGACAAGCCAGTAATTTTTGGGGTGGGATGTTACACAACATTAAAAAGCCAGATACTGTTTTGGAAAGTAGTTTAACAGGCTCTACTACTCCTACCATAACTCCAGCACTTCTCTTACCTGAATTTAAAAGAAAAAGACTTGGAAAAACATTGAATAGACAGAGCTGTCAGAGTTGTAAATAACTCCCCTAATTCTCTGGGTACTTTCCCCAAGTAGAGGTGGGGGAAAAGGTAGGAATTAATAGGCTTTGTTACCTTTTCTATTTCACTTCTTAACTCTTCTACAGATATTTACTGGGATCAGACCTCAAATAAATTACTTTCTTGTAAATTATTGTCTTGAGAGAACCCTAACAAAGACAACCTTAGCTAGTGATGCAGTGCCCACTGGTTGCATAGGTATGTCTTAGTTATCAGTACTTTTGCTTGTAAAATAATGGATGTAGTGTCTTCTGTGATCTGGTGCCCCACACTTTGGTTTTATCATATGTAACTAGTTTATTAATGCAAATCAATGCATGTAAATATGAGTAAGTTTGGACTTGTTTCATTATTTTTTATTTATTTTTTAAACATATCCCCAACTGGATAATGTAGAATCACTCTTCTCTAATTAGTAAATTCCTTAGTGATAAGATTATATGATACTTTCTATACTTTCTGTTACTGAATTCCTTATAGCCTGTGTTTAAACTTCCTATTAAAATCCAATTCAAGTCTTATATCTTGCCTAAATGGTTGTTTCAGTCCTAGGAATTCAGAGGGAGGAGGAGGTAGGACGTCTTTCATTCTGTCATTTCTCTACAATGGAGATGAGTGTGTTGGAGTTATGTCTTCTCCGGTATTCTGTTCTCGCTCCCTCTTCTGGGTTTGCATCCCCTGATGTTGTGGGCTGAGAAGGAAAGAAAGGCCATGCTGGGAATCTTCTCAGAAACTAAGCACATCTCAGTGGTAAAACAACCCAGATATAGGTCTCATTGGGTCTGGCCCTCTTAGTTGACCATGACTACTGCTGAAATGATATTCGGAAGGGATGGGGATCAGTGTTTAGCCTCCTTTTATACTTACATACTTAGAAAACTTCAGTGTTTTTCTGAAGACTCTGAAAGCTACGGGAACTTAGGAGAGCATTTTTCTCCTTCTTCTTTCCCTGGAAACACCATTCTATGAGTGCCTATTCATTGTGTATTTGCAAATTTCTCTAGTAACACTTCTGCTTTCAGAGATATTCAAAGATGTGGGCACGAATTTCTATATCTACATATGCTGCCAAACTCTAGTAAATAATGACAAAATTATATGAATTTTTTCTCTTGACATACTATTTACAATATTATAAGATCGCAATTTCATATCTTAGAAAATGCACTAATAAAAATGAGAAATGTGGGACGCCTGGATGACTCAGTCAGTTAAGCACTGACCCTTGATTTCGGGTCACAGTCACAATCTCACGGTTCATGGGATTGAACCCCATGTCAGGCTCAGTGCTGACAGCACAGAGCCTGCTTGGGTCTCTCTCTCTCTCTCTCTCTCTCCCCCCTAATCTCTTCCCCCTTCTCTGCTTTCTCTCTCTTTCAAAATAAATAAATAAACATTTTTGTTAATGAGAAATGTACTGCTTGTATAAGAAGTCAATTTTACTCAGTCCTCTCAGAATTCTTCAACATTTTGGCAGGTCAACTTTCTTGAAACAAAACAAAACAACAAATAATGAGAATGTTACTGAGATGCCCTTGAAGCAGAGATACCTACTGCTTCAGTTGGCCCGATGGCAGCAACATCTATCATGCCATTCCTAGATTTCCCCTCATCTACATCCATAGTCAACAGTTTTGTTGTTCTCAATTACTTGCATGATGGGATTTGAGCCCGCAGATGACCCTTTCCTTGTCAGGCCACAGCTGATATAAATACTCATTTACCATGGTCACTAGACATGGAAACACCAATCCCATGAGTTTCAGACATTGTTTTCTGTATGCTTTCTATAGTAGAATCATCAATTCCTCCTGCTTACGTAGTGACTTTGGCCATTTGGTCTTCTGGTATAAGGATCTCAAAGTGACTAGGCACTAGCCACAGTTTTGGTTTACTGTGATCCCTGGGAGAAAAGTGCCTTTAGGGATCAGGGCTTTTCATCACGCAAAATCTATGTTTACAGGGAGAAGGAAGCAGAAATTCCACATGTGACTCACTGATAATGACAGTAAAAGGTTTCTTCTACTTCCAAACTTTAGACCTCAAAGCACGTATGGGATAAAGCAGCATGTACTGGCTATTGGGCCCTTGTATATTTTTCATCTTGAAGAGCACTACCCTGATGAGAAGGATGTCATAATCAGGGCATTTGCTATATCTTCAAGTGTACACTCCAATGTTCTATCAGATTAGCTGTTTTCCTGATGATGTAGAATATGACACTAAGGCCCACTTCATACACTGTCAGATGGATTCGGAGCAATTTTTCACTTAGCATCTGGAATTTGAAATCCCCACTCCAGCTAGGAGTCCCTAGTATCAATGACAGTTCAAAGTACACTCAACAATCCTGAAATATTTGAGTATTCCTCTTTCTACAGTTACTCTGGTGAATGACCATAGGTTTCTTTGAGATATACAGTAATAATTACTACTATGTATACATGTTGTAACACCAAATACTTACTTCTCAAAGAGCCCTGGCCTCCCCTTCAGTCGAAGGGACTTGTGTTTGAGGAATGTTGAAGGTCTAGAAATTGGGCTCACTGTTATAATTTGCATTATAACAATTGCCATCAGCCTTCTATTCCCCACTGTTTAAATTTCTTCATTATAAAAGTTAAGAAATCACTGACTGCTCATTGCCCCTTTTTTGAAGAATACCAGAGTCTGTTAGTCATCCATAGATTCCTAGGAGTCACAAGTGTCATTTCATCCTTTCTGCTACTACCACAATTATGCCTACTTTGTCTCTGATGGTTAAGTGCTGAAACTTGATCTTTGTTCTTTTGGAATTCTGTGTTTCTCACTGACATTGTATTATCCAGTTGAACAGCTAGCTTTCTACCATCAATCCCACCACAGGTGAATAGCCACCACTGGCTTCTCAACAATACTGGTGGCTCCTCATTGCTTTGGAGACATTATCCTTCAAGATAATCCTTGGAAATCAGAGGCAACTACTGGGTTATCTAATTTTGTATAATAAATTTACTCTTGCTTGCTATGTTTTCAGCCTTTTGACCATACACAGTTCTGGCATTTCTACTTCATTACTGCTAATCACCTAGCTTTTTTTTTTCCCATTCTTGAAGAAATCATCCTATCAACATAATATTAGGGCTATCTCCAGGTGTCCTTGACAGGTACAATTTATGAAATCATAGGAACCCAATTATTAATACACTCTACTTTATTCAGCTTTATATTCAGCCTCATTGACCTAGCATCATCACAGTCTAGTCCCGATCATGATCTCTCTGTTCTGGTTGGTTTCTGATAACTGGTTTCGCCAAATCTTTCAATGAATCATCCCTTACTTCCTACAGCAGAGACAGTACTTCCTTCATTAATCCATACCGAGATTTGGTCACATGTATTATTCCAGAAGCAATGAGGGAAAGTGGAGGAAGGTATTATCTTGCCAGACATCTACTTCCTGTGAGACCTTAGCATGGTTTTTAGGCAAGGAGTGAGAGTTCTCCCAAAAGTTATCCCTGAAAAAAGCATTTAAATGCAAGTTGTTTCCTTGAAGGGTGATCTTAAGAAACACTATATGTGGAGAAAACAAATGAGGAAGTTTGCCAGTGTTCCCCCAAAATTCATGTCTACCTGGAATGTGACCTTTGGAAATGGGGTCTTGCATATGTAATTATATGAGGTCATACTGGGTTAGGGTAGGCCCTAAATACAACAACTGATGTCTTTATAAAAGATAGAAAAGGGAGATACAGAGACACAGAGGGGACAGAAGAAAGTCATGTGATGATGGAAGCAAAGGCTCAAGCAGTACAGACGTAAGACAAGGAACACCAGGGATTTTTGGCAACCATCAAAAATGAAGAAGCAAATTCCTTAGAACCTTCAGAGAAAAGCATGGTCCTGTTTACACCTTTATTTTGGATTTCTACCCTCCAAAACTGTGAGAGAATAAATTCCTGTTGTTTTAAGTCGCTTAGCTTCTTTGTTTTTTATAAAAGCAGCCGTAAGAAATAACACAGGCAGGGAAAGGAAGAAAGTCAAGAAAGGGTGGGTTATCAAGCTCTGAGCCACTGCAATTTAATCCCACCTAGGAATTCTGAGTATCCATACAGAACACATCCTTCAGTTATTCCTCTTGAAAATGCAGGAATTAGGGCAATTTTCTACCAGGTACCATTGGTTAAATGCTGTTTTCCAGAGAATTCTTTTGTTCCCCAACACTTCTGATACATTAAGCACTTGAGCAGAACAGGTTCTGGTGGTCTTTCAGTCAAGAGGGCACAAAGGCTGGCAGCTGGAACTAAAGCTTCTGTGCTTGGAAATGGTAAGGACAGATGAAACACTGATAGTTGTCTGCTACAGATATTCAAATAAATCCATGTTGTTTATTCACATTCAAACTATATGGACCATCAGGCCCACGGATCTTTCTCCAAATTTGTTCAACTCCTGACCTCAGTAGGTCTTCACTGAGTAATCTTCTAGTAGGCCAGACTTTTGGCTGCAGTTGCTTTTGTTTTGTTATGATTCCTGTAGAAAACTAGTCCTTCACAATTCAGGAGAATCTTGCTCACTTCTGTGCTGTTTTTCATACAGGCCTCAGTGGTCTTTCAGTAAAACACAATACTACACCTCCTGGATTACTTCCAGACAATCTTCTCCAAAGAGATGGTAGCTGTTTAGTTTACAGTTCCATGAATGACCATATTTCCAAAGTGTTTCCTCCATCCAGGGTGATTGTGTCAGTAAAGTGTTCCAGAGCAGCCACACATTGTACCAGAGCCACCCCTTTCTAATTTTATTTGGGCCCTGGTACTAAACCTGGATTACCTGCCCAGACTTCCTGCTTCCTCATGGTCATTTCCGTTATTGGTCCCAGTGTCTCTCAGTTTGGATAAACTTTTTTCATCATGCCTTAGTAACATTAAAAAGAGGAAAGATGTCTCTTCCTTTACTCATAAGAGATCCCTTGGTTTCACACAAATTTGTCTATCCCTGCATGGTGACCTTCTTGAGTTTCTTACCAAAGGGCTATTAGGAGGAATTATATTAATGACATAAATTTGGTTCTTATGTAAACTCAAAATGTACTCATGATTCTTAAAAGCCAACTTGCTAATGAATGCTATTAGTCACAAGAGGAATAAGGCATGAGGATATGAGTAAATTGCGTTCATATTCACCAAAGCTAATAGAAAAGCAGTGACTTTTTTCTATCAGTAAAATACCAATTTTACACTAAGTATAATATTTTAAAAGTACTTACTTGTCCAGATGTCTGGTGTAAATTATTTATTTGCTAAAATATTTACTGTTCACCTACTTTGTGCCAACATTGTGCTGAGTGCTGGGTGGATAAAGACAAACAAATATAGCTCCTCTCCTTATAAAGCTTATAATATGGGAGGGAAGAGAGAAATACAGTTAATCAGCCAAATAATAAAATAATAAAAAGATAGCAATTGCTATTACTATAAGAAGAAATTGCAATGATTAAAACTAAAGAGTTACAAAAGCCAAACAATTCTGGAG
Source organism: Panthera uncia (assembly GCF_023721935.1). Lineage (NCBI taxonomy): Eukaryota > Metazoa > Chordata > Mammalia > Carnivora > Felidae > Panthera > Panthera uncia. Next base: position 42,768,112 of record NW_026057576.1, read on the forward strand.
AAGGAGTTCAGGGAAGAAGTTTCAGAAGTTATATTTATTAAGATTCCACTAATGGAATCACTGGAATCAATCTTATTTTGCAGGGAGGTTGGAATAATACTGAATCTGAAAGCAGCCAGTGTATGTGAAGCATTGAGCTAGAGATCAGGGTATTGTGCTCTGCAGGATCCAGAAGATACAAAGCCTCATAGCTAATGATAAGAAATGTCAGTTTTTTCCCAAGGATATTAAGTGTTAAGCAAGTGTGGATAGCACAACATAATTTATGGAGGATTTAGGATTTATTTAGGAAAAACTCTCTGCTTTGTGCATAATCCACTGAAGAAAGTATATGAGAAAGCAGAGAGCAGAATTTGTAGTCTATGGCAGTTGTCTAAGTGAGAGGCCAAACTTTTAAAATTAGGATTATCATTGGTTGTGACTATTTCTTTTCTGAGTTCAACTTGATTTTTGACTCCGTATACACAGCTTGATGCATTATGGCTGGGCAAGTCCAATGCAGTGATAGTAGACCACATGTTTCACACTGATTAAGAAAGATGAATAAGTTTCTTCACTTGTGAATTCCATACTTGGAATTTAAAACAACATTGTGGGGAATGTGATTCAATGATTATTAGAACTGCAATCCAATTAGAACTGTTGGATTGGTGCTAAATGAATGTAAACTTCAATTCTCATCTGAAAAATTGTCCTGAAAACATTTGTATGATACAGGAGATATATACAGGACGTGACAATTTCTTTTTACCTAGGGCTCAGATTGATTTTAAAAGCTCTCATCAGAAGGGAAAATTTCCATTATAACAGATATATCAAAGAACAGGAAGGTACTTAAATTTCTTAGGTTATATTTTTTGTTTAGCCATGACTGACTATAATTTTATTATTTTTCAATAGTAACTACAAAAATTTTATTTTCAAAGTTATAAATTCATTTGATGAGTAACTCTGTGAAGACTTCATTTTGATTTCATAGTAAACAGTTCAATAGACAATGAATTTCTTAGCTATTGATGTGTAAGTTTTGCAACTGGAAATATTCATTCAAAGGGAAATTAGCATAAGGGTTTGGAATTTTTACTTAATGAATCACATATTGATTTAACAAAGCTCTTTAGCAACACTGCCTTTCCTCTTTCCAAACTGCACAACACGATAGTTATAATAACTTCAACACCACATCATCTTGATCATTTTTGTGGTAATGTAATACTTAAAGCTACACTTATTTCAAGGTCAGTTTTATGGGTAGTTTAATTGGCTATACATAGATATAATTGAAACTGTATATCAATGTATATAATTTGAATTATGTATATATAGCTATAACTTGAATATATCATAGATATAATTTGAAGGTTTATTTGGCTATAAATACACCTAACAATATACTTTCCTGGAATTCTCATCTTGTATTTTCTCTTCTTTTTGATGAAGACACTGAAGAATTTACTGTTTTGTAAAGGGCACTCAATTAGGCTTTATTCCCATGGAAGAGAACTCAAAAATTTAAAAATATTAAAAAATGCGTCCAAGGTATATGCATATGGGAGGTGATAAAAAGTTGTGGGAGACATATATGTTCTTAGATAATATACATAAAGCTGTTTGTCAAACTGAGGGATTTAAAGGAAAAGGACTGAATTACTGAGGAATGTTGGATCCAGTAACAGAATAACAAAATGATTTAGTGAGGTATAGATAAATCAGTCTGGCAGTTCTGAAACTATTTTTGGGAATATTAAAGGCTCCATGAGTGTTACTTTTCTGGACAGACTGATGCACATTGTAGACCCTTAAACTCACCCAAATAATCCTGACCTAAAAGTAGAAGCACTTTCTTAGGCTTCCTATGTGGAATGTGTTTTTTTTTTTCTTATGAGAATAACCACTGAAGCATCTAAGGTGATCTATAGCAAATGTTTGGCACCTCTTCCCTGTTTAGTGGGTTAGATTATTAAAAAGCATGGTATAAAATAATGATTGTTTATTCTAAAAATAGTTTATATAATGTTCAAATCATTATGCTCCAGGTTGAGAGAAAGATGCCTGAAATGAGTGTAGCTATCCATTTCAGATGACATCTAACACCTGGTCGTGCAACTGTTACTGGACTAAAGTCTGTAGGTATGGACAGAGGAAAGAGTGTTATCATATCTTGGTGAACCTAAATGATAGACTCTGGCTTTAGATGTTTGCAACATTTTGGTGTCAGTTCATCTGCAACCTTTTGTTATAGAATTGGGGTTAACCAATGTATCACTCATGTGGGTATATAGGCATGAAGAACTTGTACCTAATAGATTCTCCTTATACTGGGCTGAAGTGCAGCCTCATGTCAAAGAAAAGTTTCTTTAATAGGACAACAAAGTCTTTTAAAAATTCTATAGTGAGCTGTATATTCTGCTTCAATGGGGACAATGAAGAACATATCCTCCAATATGAAGAATGAGAAAGGGGACATCTCTGAAAATCCTATGGACAGTAAAAGACTAATAAGGGAATGTTATAAACAACTTAATATAAATACACTTAGTAACAGAGATGAAATGGACAAATTCCTTGAAAGACATAGACTATCAAACTCATTCAAAAAGAGACTATTTCTGTGGTTATTAAATGAATTGAATTTGCAGTTAAATATATTCTAACAAAAATTTTTAGACCTCGATGGGTTTACTTGCAGGTTCTGCCAAACATTTGAGGAGGAAATAATATGAATTTTACATACATTCTTCCAGATAATTGAAGATAAAGGCATATTTCTGAACATATTTTGTAAGGCTAGCAATGTCTTGGCAGAAAACCAGAAAAGGCAAGACAAGAAAATAACTTATGAGCATTGATGCAAAAATTCTGAACACAATTTTAATAAAATCCAAAATTTTATCATGACTAAATGGGGTTTATTTTAGAAATGCAAAATGGTTTGAAGTTTGAAAATTAAGCAATGTAATTCACCATGCTAATGAGACTAAAAAAGAAAACCGGTAAAATTATCTCAATAGATGCAAAAAAAAAAAAAAAAAAAGAACTTTACAAAATCCAACCTTCATTGATTACAAAGCTCTTAGAAAACTAGGAACAGAAAGGAATGTAAACTGATAAAGGGCATGTAGGAGAAACCCACAGTTACCATCACACTTGGTAAAAAATTGAGTAACTTTCCCCTAAGGTTTTAAAAGAGGTGGGAATGTCCCCTCTTACTTTTTATTTTCTGAATTTTATTAGAGAGCATGTATCATTTTATAGTTTTGTTGAGTTATGATGAAGGCATAATTACACATATTTAAATTAAATAATTTTATAAACTTTCATATAAACAGCTTGGAATAATAACCCTAATCAAGAAAATGAATACATCTGTCACCCACAGAAGACTTTTTTGTGTCCTTTGTTATCCAACCCTGATTTTCCAATCCATGGGCATGCAAACATGAAGGTACTTTCTGTCATTATAGATTAATTATGTCCTCTTGATGAATTAACCCCTTTATCATTGTGAAATGATTCTTTCATTCTGATAATATCCTTTTCTCTGGAATACACTTTGCCTGATATTAATATGTCCACTCCAGCAGTCTTCTCTTAACTAGTGTTAGCATGGTAGTATATATTATCTGTCCTTTTATTTTTAACTCATTTGTAGTTTTATATTTGAAGTTGGTTTCTTGTTAGTAGCATTTAGTTGAGTTTTACTTACTTTTTAAAAACCTTGTTAATTAATTAATTTAATCTCTTACTTTTAATTGGGATATGTAGACCCCAGTTTCATTTGGTTATTGGTACGAATTATTTAAGTATACCATTTTGCTGTTAGTTTTGACTTCTTTTATGTGTTCTTTGTTCCCCTTTTCCTTTTTTTCACTTTTGTTTTAGATAAATAAGAAAAATTATTTTTGCTCACATATTTACCATTTTCAATCTATCTATTCTGTTGTGTGGATACAGATTTCCATTTGACATTCCATTTGATATCCTTCTGCTTGAAAGACTAATTTTATTTTTGTAATACTTCAGATCTATTGGTGATGAATATTTTAACTTGTGTATATATAAAGTAGACTTTATTTCATTTTTGTTCTTGAAAGATATTTTTACCATATATAGATTTTTAGGTTGATGGTATTTTTCTTATAATACTTTAATATTTTCCTACTGATGTCTGGCTTGCATTGTATGGTTTCTGATGAGAAGTAATCATTCTTATTTTTGTTATTCTGTATATAAAATCTCTTTTTTGTTCCTGTGACTTCTTTAAAAATGTATATTTAACACTGGTTGGATTACACCTTGGTATAGTTTTCTGCATGCTTTTGTTCTTGAGGTTCATTGAGTTCCTGGTTCTAGAGGTTTGAATTTTTCATCATATTTGGAGAATGCTTGCCATTATTTCTTCAAATATTCTATTTTACTTCCTCCTCTGATTCAGAGATTAAATTATATGTCCATGTGCCTGTCTGAAGTTATCTCATATATCATTTATCATCAGAATATTTTTTTTAGTTTTGTTTTTTCTGTCTGTGCTTCATGTGAATACTTTTTATTGCTATATTTCAAGTTCAGATATTTCCTTCAATAGTGTCTAATCCTTTTTTTTTTTTTCCTCAGACACTTTTAGTTTCACCCCCAGTAGTTTGACCTGGGTCTTTTTTTTTTTAAATATGAACAGCAATACTTAAATATTCTTATGCTTTCCTCTCCCTTTTTGAAATGTGGAATATAGTTATAACAGGTTTAAGAACTGTTTTATCCTCTGTGTTATTCCTTGGTCTCTTTTCTTTGATTAATTTTCTCAGTATAGTTTATTTTTTCTTGATTTTTTTTACATGTCTAGTAACTGTTGATTGGATACCAGACATTATGAGTTTTACCTTTTTATGTGCTAAATGTCTTTGTAGTTCTTTAAATATCCTTGATGTTTACCCCATTGAGCAGGTCCCTTATTTTTTCAAGACACATTCCAGAGATCTACTGCACAATATAGTATGTTTGGTTAATAATATGGTATTATAAAGTTAAAAATTATATGTATATATATATATATATATATATACACGCTATGTATATATATATATATATATATATACACACTATGCATATATATATATATGTATATATACACACACACTATGTGTATTATATACACTATGTGTGTATATATACATATATATATATACACACACTATGTGTATATACATATATATATATATATATATATTTTTTTTTTTTTTTTTTTAAGCAGGCTTCACATCCAGCACAGAGCCCAGTACAGGGCTTGAACTCATGAACTCATGACCGTAAGATCAAGACATGAGCTAAGAACAAGAGTTGGATGCATAACCCAGGCATCGCTGTACACTTAAAATATATTAAGAAGAGAGATCTCATTTAAGTGTTCTTTCAAAGCTAAAAAAGAAAAAGAAAGAGAGAGGGAAAAAGAAAGAAAGAAAGAAAGAAAGAAAGAAAGAAAGAAAGAAAGAGAAAGAAAGGGAAAGAAAAAGAGAAAAGAAAGAAGAAAAGGGAGGGAGGAAGGAAGGAAGGAAGGAAGGAAGGAAGGAATCACAAAAGAACACTGAGATTTTTTTAAATATTTATTTATTTATTTTTACAGAGAGAGAGAAAGCATGTGTGCTAGTGTGGACAAGAGGGAAAGGGGCAGAGAGAGAGGGTCAGAGAGAATCCTAAGCAGTATCCGCGCTGTCAATGCAGAGCCTGACCCAGGTCTCAATCTCACAAACTGTGAGATCGTGACCTGAGCTGAAATCAAGAGTTGGACACCTAACCAGCTAAGCCACCCAGGTGCTCTGACTAAGAAATTTTTGGAGGTGATGAATATATTAAGTATTTTGATTGTGGTGATGGTATCGTGGGTGTGTGCATATGTCCAAACTCATCAAAATATATACATTAAACATGTGCAGTTTTTTTATATATATCCAAATAATTTTTATATAAAAATTGGATACAAAAAAATATCCTTGACCTTTGTTCTGTGACAAAACTTCACTATTTGGAAGCAGTTTTACCCTTTATAAATGCACTTTTAAGCTTTATTAGGCAGGGCATTACTTTGTAGGAATTTTGACCCACCATCAAGACATTGTCATTCTGAGTACTCTACTCAACAACCCTCAAGCCCTATATTTTATTGATTTCTGTACTTTGGCTGGTGGAAACACAGATAATTCTTTACCCTAGATGAGCCTCAGGACAACTTGATCCTTTCTAGAGTTTCTTTTACAAGTTTCTGGTTATTTTCTCATGCATATTCTCTGATTCTGCTTAATGTAAAGACTCAGTCAGATTTCTGTGAAAATCTCTGGAACTCTTTATTTCTTTGTAGAACTCTCTCCTTTTGGGCACCTGGATGGCTAAGTCGGTTAAGTGTCCAACTTCGGCTCAGGTCATGATCTTGGGTTCGTGAGTTTGAGCCCCACTCAGACTTTCTCCTATCAGCATGGAACCCACTTCATTTGAATCTTATGTCTCTCTCTCTCTGCCTGCTCCCTTCTTGTGTGCTCTCTCTCTCTCTCTAAAATAAATAAACATTTAAAAAAAAAGAGCTCTCTCCTCTCTGGAGCTCTTCCCTGTAAGTTCTAGCTTCTACGATAGTCAAGGGACTACAGGCTGGCTCTGTTCACATTTCCTTTTTTTTTTTTTTTTGTTTTGCAGACTGGAATCTCTCCCACTTCAGGAATTATTGTCCACTGTTGCCTTTTGTCTAATGTCTGAAAACCACTATTTCATATACTTTCTAGTTCTTTGTTTGCTTAAGAGAGTAAACCTCTTGTTACCTCTTTATGGCTGAAGGCAGAAGTTAGTACACATTTTTATATTTAGAGAAAATGTAAACTCATTCCCTTTGAAAATGATATGATTGAAAATCCTTAGTTTAGTGTTTTCTTTCTGAAATATATGCCTCGGAGATTACAGGTAGTCTTCCCAGAAATGCAATTCAGTTAGTCTCCCAGAATTGCAGTTCAGTGACTGCTGTCCATTTCTTTTGATTTAGAGAGGATGATTAATTTCAACACAAGGATTCATAATGTATTTCCAGAAAATGTAGAGTTCAGACCATAATTAAGAATACTTTAACTTTTATATGCTAAATATGGATATGGTGTGGATGACTGTGGTGAATATATTTGTCAAAAAATTCCTAAAATATTTAAAAGACATTTCTATTTATTTTAATTGAATATGATTGGGTAAAACAATAGGTCAACATGTAGATAAATCTATACTATTAAACTGATGTGTACTTTTTTAAAAAATAAAAATGGAAGAAGTTAACATGCGTGAAAAAGTACTGGTGGACTTTAATGCCTATATATCAATGACAGATAATGAAGTATGTAAAAAAAAAAGAGCACAAAAAGTTGAAATCGGCAAATTCATTATATATTTGATCTACATTCTGTGATCATAATCACTGAGAGCTATGTACTTATTCAATTAAATTTACTTTAGGGTGCAAGGACAGATGGGGTTGCAGTGCTTGCTAATCTTGGCAGAGGAGACCTCTGGAAAAAAATTGGCCAAGAAATTAAAGAAAATGTTAATATACAAGGAAGAATACGGTGGTTTGTTTCCAAGACTCTGCCAGAAGTTATTTCTCACAGTTGTCTGAAATATAACTGACACTTTCCCTTTTTGCAAGTTTTTAGAGCTTTTTGAAATACAGTTAACCCAGAACTAAAAAGTGAGAAGTTGTCTTAAATAAATATCACACATCTGTGACTCTAGTGTCTGTGTATTTTAGGGTCAAAGTTGTTATATCAAAGAGACCTTGAAATACAGTGGTTTATACAACATAAAGATTATTGTCTTTCATTAGAATTTTGAAATAAGTGTTTCATCTTTGTACCTCAGAGACCTAAATGTCATCCGGACAATTACCTCACAGTTCCCTATAATGCTACTGTCTTTATGGTTCAAATTCATACCTGGTTTCCAATCATTGGGGAGAAGAAAGATTGCTTCCAGGAAGCATGTCTCATGTCTTAAGTCCTAGATGTGTAATTAGCATACATTACTTCTGCTTGTGGTCCAGTGATCAGAACTTAACTCACTAAGTTAAGATGAAAAGGCTTAAAAATATCTAGTCAAATAGCATTGTGCAAGCGAAAATTGTATTATAATGGAAAAAGAAGGGACGAAATTGTGTTACATGATTAGCAGTCTCTACCATAATTCTCTGTATTAACTTCCATATTTATATTTCTAGTTATGAATTCGCTTTTCATTGATCTGTTATTTTATTCAAACTTTCGATTCAATATCTCCACTATTATGTTTTATAAATATATAAAGATCATGATGCCCACTTAATTTGCATCCTGCTATACTCACTGACTTGCCTATCTCTACTGATGAAAAACTCCATCCCCACCACCCCCCACCCCCATGCTCAGAAGCCATTTTTTACCTAACTCACCATGATCCAACAAGAAATACTTGTGGAAACAGAAACCACACTAGGTCTTTTAAATAGTTATTTTTATTTTTTTAAATATTTTCTTACATAATATTGAAAGTAACCACAGAGATCTTTGAAATGTTGGCCAGATCATATCAGTTCTGTGCCAGAAACCTGAATTGTCTCCCAATTTTACACAAAGAAAAGCCAGAGTCCTTATATATCCTAAAGGTACCTTCAGAGTCAGCTCTCCATCACTGCAATTATTTATTTATTATTTATTTTCTTCACCTCACTTTGCTGCAACCATATTTATATTCTTGCTTCCCCTTTAGCTATTTTTCTAACACTCCCATTCCTCTCTCACTTTACAGTTTGGGCATTGGCTATCTGCATAATAAAGAATGCTCTTAACCTAGACAAATGAACATCTTTTTCAAATTTCACCTTTCTGATGATATCTAACTTAATCCCAATTTTAAATTCTAATTTGATCTCATATTACATCTATCATTTTCTGTAAACATTCTCATTCCTCTTAACCCTGTTTTACCACCTGGTTTATTTCATATAATTTATGACATAAAATTCAGTTACTTACCATATGTATTATTTATTGTCTATTCCAATTTATTGACTATGACTAAAATGTAAGCCACATGTAGGCAAGAAACTTTGTCTCTATTGTTCACTAATGTATCCTAGTACCAAGAACAATGTTGTGTAATTATGCTCAATAAATATTTATTGAAGTGGAAAGTAAATAAGTGAATTTCCTGTATAGAAATTCTCATACGTATTTTAAAATTACTTTAAAGGATTGTTTCCTTTTGTCTTTCTAATACAATCCTTAGATCCACAATCCTTAGATTTTAAATCTGAATTTCAGTGAAAAACACGCATCCGCATTACCTTCATTAACGATAGAATTTGTCCTCGATATAATATACTCAGAACTGTTTGTATTTTCATATGATTTTGTGAACAGCTTATAGAAATAATGGAAATTTTAATATCTGAATTTTTCTAAAGAATCTTTATGGAGTGCATTCTACTTCTAGAAAGGGGATATTTTTCTTTTAAAAAATCCATAGCTGTGGGAGAAAAATCAATTTTCATTAATAACTACATAAGTAGGAATCCATTTCATTTTGTATGTCAATTTTTAATCATAACATTCTAGTGGCAGAACTTAAATCACCCAAAAACATTAAGTTTCTTAATGGAAATGGAAATATCTCTAAAGATATTTTCGAGTGTCTTTCATTCATCCAACAATCCTTCAGCAAACATTTATTGAGCTAGTTTAATACTAGTTACTAGCCTAACCCATGAGGACATATCACGTTTAATAAATGGATCCTCTTGGAAAAAGAATTAGATAATGGCATTACTGAAGACTAATATTTTACAGGAATTCAAGATGACTGGATATGAATGGTACAGGAGGGTAGCTTCCTCTCCGCAACTGTAAAGATCTGGAGCTCTTCACCAAACACAGATATCAAGGGTAAAGCAGGTTTCAGAGAAATTACAAAGTTTGGTTTGGGGGGTGTTAATCTTGTGTTTCATCTGAGACATCCGGGTAGATGATTTGGAATGGAAATATAGGTTCAGAGCACAGGCAAGAGTTCTGGATAGGAACATAATGTTGAAGCTATTATCATACCAGGAGGAAATTCAATGATACATGCAAGAAAGAATCTATAGAGAGAGGATAGCCACTGAGTCTTAAGGAGCAGTTATATTTAAACTATAAAGAGAAGTAAAAAACAGTAAAGGAGAGCAATCCATCATGATCAAAGAGTAGGAGTAGAATGAGGAAATACACACATTCCCTTTAGTTCACTGAAGGTAAGTGCTGTTTGTGTATCTATGAAATATGGTGCTTGGAAAAAAGAAAGGATGCAATAAATTATTTTTTAATTAATTTTTTTCTACTTTATGTGGTTATGTGTTAAGTATCTTTTAGTAACATTGGACTTATTTTTTTTTTTCAAATTTTGACAAAGGTGATATTTATCTGGATTTTTAATTCTCCCTTGTGATATATTTTAATAAATAAAATGCCACAGTCAAAAGGTATAAACAATTTTAAGATTGTTGATACATATTTTTAAAATATTTCCAAAAAGGTGGCTCCTGGGTGGCTCAGTCAATTAAGTGTCCAACTCTTAATTTTGGCTCAGCCCTGAATCGGGCTCTGCACTGACAGCGCTGAACCTGCCTAGGATTCTTTCTCTCCTCCTCTCTCTGCCCTCCCCCACTTGCATTTTCTCCATCTTTCTGTCTCTCAAAATAAATAGATAAACTTAAAAAAAAAAGATTTCCAAAAATGCTTCACCAATTTATATCTTCACTGTCTTTTAATACAGAAGGGCATTACAAACATTGATTATTATCTTTTTGTTTGTTTTTAATTTCACAAATTTGATAGGGGGGTTGTAAGTTAATTCTTATTACTCCTGTTATTGTAATTTAATTTCTTGGACTTCTGAAGGTGCTAGAACATTTTTTTCCAATATACTATCTATTAGCATTTTCATGTCCTTTGATTTAGGGAATATTCCTACCATGAAAAAGATTAAAGTATGTAATATAGCTTTCATATTAAGAAAATGTTCAGCTAGATTTTTAGTGGAATAAATTGTTAGTTTCTCTATAATAAACACTGTTGTGAAAAAATAAAATCTCTTGCATAAATATTTTGAAACTGTAAGAGTAAAAACAGAGAAGTCCCATATACATTTTAATATTTCTACGTGTTATGCATTTATATTCTGTGAGAATAGAATTAATCCATTTCTTTATATATGTACATATATAAATACATATATGTATATACAATTCTTTAGAGTGGTTCAATAAGCATCTACTGTGACATACCAGTGATGTTTCCTTGTTTATCATCCTTCCCAAATGTGAATTACTAACGTAAATAGTGCAATGTCAAATGTAACCAGAAAATCCAGTTGAAATTAAATCTACTTAATCATTTGTACTGAAAGATTTAATAATGTTCGATGGCTTTACATTTTGCCTCATTCTTCCACTATGCTGCATCAGACATGTTTTCCGAATATATTATGTATCGTTGGTTCTATGTGCCAGAGACCAGTGATTTCTTCATGGTGTACTGAACCTAATTTGCTTACAATATGTTTTCCATTCCATTAATTTTGTTTTTTTTAAATAAGGATTTATTCCCATGTCAATATTATCTATTTAGTATTTCTTCTTTGAATTGGAATATTCAATAAAGAATGGTCACAAATATTACTTCACATATGTTCTGGTACAATACCTAGCTATATTTAAAAATTAAGCCAAAATAAATCAAAATAAATTAATAAATTAAATTAATAAATTTTAAATGATATTACCGGTTGTTTTAAAAATTTTTAAATGTTTTTCATTACTTTTGAGAGAGAGAGAGAGAGCACAAGCAGGGGAGGGGCAGAGAGAGGAAGACACAGAATTTGAAGCAGCCTTCAGGCTCTGAGCTATCAGCACAGAGCCCAATGCCAGGCTCAAACTCACGGACTGTGAAATCATGACCTGAGCTGAACTCGGATGCTTAGCCAACTGAGCCACCTAGGCACCTCTAACAGTTGTTTTAATACAAATATATTGTTTGAGGGACACCTGGGTGGCTCAGTCGGTTAAGAGTCCAACTTTGGCTCAGGTCATGATCTCGCAGTCCAGTCCATGGGTTTGAGCCCCATGTCAGGCTCTGTGCTGACAGCTCAGCACCTAAAGCCTGCTTCAGATTCTGTGTTTCCCTCTCTCTCTGCCCCTCCCCTGCTCACACTGTCTCTCTCTCAAACATAAATAAACATTAAATTCTTTTTTAATACAAATATATTGTTTTCTTTTTTTCTTTCTTTCTTTGTTGTTGTTGTTTTGATTTTTTGCTTTGCCAAGTCATATTACACTCTAGGAAGGGCTCACTCAGTGAATCTAAATTCAAGCAATAAAAAATGTACTGTCTACATTTATAGTATATAATATATATGTATGAATGTAGGTGTGTGTGTGTGTGTGTGTGTGTGTGTGTGTGTGTAGATAGCTAGATTAACCAATAGACAGATTTTCTTTTTTACTGCAAGCTTACTTTTTGTAATTCTGCTCACACTCCTGATTCATGATTTGACTCTGACCAATTTCTTTGTCATGTTTTACAATAAGTATTGGTAAAATAGTTATACCAAAACTATAATTTAATTTTCAACTCTGTAATCTAACTATAAGACAAACATCTTTGACAATTTATCTACTAATATCTGTCTTTGGTGATTCAAGGGATCAAAAGTACAGATAGTAGTAACATATGTATGTCAGGAGGGGTGGTACCTTCTCTTTTTCTCACCACTGTAATTTTAGCATGCATTGCAGTACCAAGCATAATAAACATTTATCAGTAAGCAAAATGAATTATTGTTCTCTGAATTGATGTGTTATAATGAGAAATTTAACATTAAGAGAAAGAGAAGAAAGAAAGCGTACCTAATTATCCAAGGCATCCCATATTTCTGTGTCTTATGTTCTTTTCTCTCCATCCTTTTAGCCTCATCTGTGTCACCAAATTTCGAGGATGCCAGTAGAAGTGCGCTATTATAAGTATTATGTTGAACAGTCTTAAATTTATTTTAGTGGAAAGAAATAATTTTTCATAACAGTTAATCTTTTTATTTTCAAGATGATCTTCTTGGGAACCTCATCCTAATGCATGTAACGTATCATTCTTATTGTGGATGTATTATACATACCCTAGGGACCCTTTTACACTATCATAGGCAATATCCCTTTTCTGCCAAACTCTGACCTGCTCTACAATTCATCCACAAACCTCATAGGAAACAATGTCTAACTCAAGCTGAAATCATTGAACTGCAAAAAAAAAAAAAAAAATTAGAGTTCCTTTCTCCAGCATATTATTCTTCAACCAGCAAAATTCCTGGTAGGTATTTATTTATTAATGCCATTCTCATTGTTGGTTTAGAGCACTTATAAAAGTAGAGCAGCTGTAGGATCTATATTATATCAATAATTGATAGTGCTGTATGGACAGTGAAAGATTTTTGTCTGCAGATAGAAGCACCTGGGGAAAAGAAGCTCTGGATCAAAGCAGGCTCATTCAGATCTCTAACAAGGTGGTTACTAAAAGGGAGATGAGAAACTGGGAAAGGCTGATCTTAACTAAGCAGGTTTAAAAAACGATAGTAGTTGCATTCCAATCAGAGATTGTCAACTTCTAAACGATACCCTTAGAATATAGCTCTTATGCTAGCTAAAAAAAAAAAAAATAGGACTAATTACCTCTGTATTTCAAAAATAAATTATTGTTGCATGATATGTTATGATGTAAGTTTGTCACAATTCATCCAATTTCAAATTCTCTCAACTTTATAGGTGTTGACTTCCTTCTAGATTGTGTTTTGCTGTTATCCAATGCTGCAGTAAACAATTCTGTACATATCCACTAGTGAACATGAACATGTTTCTTTTCCTATGTATACACATAAGAATATAATTGTAGGTTATATATATATATGTTTAATTTTATAAGACAACGTATGCAAGAACTAAAGGGAAAACGTGGCTAACTCATAGAAATATAATAATGCGTGAAAAAAAAATTGCAGAATAATACACAAAAGCATTGTGTTAAATGCTTTACAAAAAACAAAACAGAGGGGCGCCTGGGTGGCTCAGTCGGTTAAGCGGCCGACTTTGGCTCAGGTCATGATCTCGCAGTCCGTGAGTTTGAGCCCCGCGTCGGGCTCTGTGCTGACAGCTCGGAGCCTGAAGCCTGCTTCATATTCTGTGTCTCCCTCTCTCTCTGCCCCTCCCCTGCTCACGCTCTGTGTCTCTCTGTCTCTCAATTATAAATAAACATTTAAGAAATTATAAAATTTTTTTAAAAGAGGGGCACCTGGGTACTGGTTAAGCCTCAGACTTCTGCTCAGGTCATGATCTCATGGTTTGTGAGTTCGAACCCGGCGTTGGGCTCTGTGCTGACAGCTCAGAGCCTGGAGCCTGCTCCAGATTCTGTGTCTCCCTCTTTTTCTGCCCCTCCCATGCTCACGCTCTATCTCCTTCTCAAAAATAAACATTAAAAAAAATTTTTTTTTAAATTTAAAGAAAGCCAAAACTTTGCTGAGACTCTTGGAGGTCTATGAATCTCTCCTTGCCTTTCCACACACACACACACACACACACACACACACACACACACACACACACCCCAAGTGGCTTTACCACTCAGAAGAATATAGTAAAGGCAGGTTCAGCTTATAGAAAAGATAAAAACTCAGCCTTCGGGGCTGGAAATTGCTATATATCCTATTAAGATTTTTTTTCTCAGCATTTTTATTGCTCTGCTCTGATGGAAAAAAAATGAGAATTACTGCCAAAGAGCAAAACTCGCTGAGTTTTTATGGTCCTTACTGTGTTGCCTGTTGTTTTAATATCTATAAAATTTCAGAATATCCACGTGAATGCAAAAGTAAGAAAAAGAACTAAGATCCTTTATATTGGCTGGAGAAGAGTTGTTTAGTTTTAAACAAACACTATATTAAGCACTCTATCAAGACACAAAATAGAAAAGCAGCTGCTTGAAGACTTTAGATACTATTGTCACAACTATCTCATGATCCTTTTGTTTCCTATGAATTGGACAACTGAGTCTAGACAAGTTATATTTTTCCTCTATGCAATTTTAGAGTATGTTAAAATTAGAGAATAATTCTATCCTATTTATTTAGTATTTGACTTGTTCTTTTTTACCACCAGTTTAGACACAATTCAATTCCAACTATTAACCTCCAAAATCAGATCTTAGTGTGTAATTGAGTTTAAAACAGTTACTTCATTACCAGTGAATGTATGACACCTGCATGCTGTAGTGGAGGGCAAGAGTGTGGCAAAACACCCTATTAGATAAATCTATACATTTATTTTATGTAATGGATAAGCTTTTCCAAATATTTTATTAGATTTTCCAATATGATGATAGACCAAAAGATTTTACACTAGTGCATCCTTACCTTTTCCAGAAATGTGGTGATGAAATGAGTATACATTTGAAATTTAAGCAAACTTTCACATTGAAGGATATATAGAAGAACTTATTTTGTGGGATTGTTAAAGTCAAGAACAGCACAAGACATTAACAGTCTCCACAGTATTTCAAAATGATGGAATGTAATAATGTATAATGTTGTCCTCAATTTTCTTTTCTTCAGCACAGAACACAAATCTCAGAAATTAGGGGAAATTTTTCCACTATCTACCCACATTTTCTCCCAGCGCATACCCTAGGGGACATCAAAGCAACTGTTATATGCACTCCTACTTTCAGCCAGCTGAGGCTTGACAGTAATAATCTACTTGAAGTAATTTTCTCTGCTAACATTTTATACTTATCACTGTCAAGCAGTCATTATCATTGACATTTGGCAGCATTTCAGAATCTATCATGTTGTCTAACACCTGCCAAGGTTTATGCATAAGACTCAGAAGTGTATTAGGAACTACTCAAATTAATTACTATTTCATTAATGGTTTTACAATACTCATATATACCCATACTCTTACAGTCACATACCTTCACGCTTAGATATTTCTCGATAAAGTTTTTAAAAATGTATACACGATTGTTGAATGTTAACATATTTATTAGTCTAAAATCTATGTAACCAGTTCAGATTTCTGGTCTTCTTATATTTAATTTAATTCCAAAAGAGGTGGGGGGGGGGGGGAAGCCATTAAAAATGACTCATACATAACAAAACTTAATTCGTAGAGATGCTATCTAAATCTTCTATCACTCAGTGCCTTTTGTTGTATAAAATGTATTTTTAAGAGACCAAATGAAGAGTGCATCTAAAATAGAATTTGTATTAGTTACCATTTATTTTTAACATTTTACCTACATTGTAACCATTAGTTTTATGTTTACAACTTTTTATACTGTACTGAAAGTGGAAATTGACACTTCGTTTTATCTCCTTCTCCATATGAAAAGTCAATACATACAGAGTACATATTTTAGGATTGATGAAAATATGTATCTTCCTTAACATTGGCAACTTTAGGGGTTATTACAAGATTATTGCAGCTATAGATTTTTCCCTATAGAAAGCTTAAAGTATCCTTGTATGCTGTTGCTAGCTACAGAGATTATTGTATCTTTAACAATCAGGAAAGCTTCTACTTACTTGATTTTAATTTGTATAATTTAAAGTGTTTCCCCCAATATATACATATATTTTTAATTCTTGAGAATGAGAAGAACATTGGTTATTTGGGATCTTTCGCAGTTATGTACAAATTTGAGGATTGTTTTTTCTATTTCTGTGAAAAATGCTGTTGGAAGTCTGATAGGGATTGCATTGAGTCTGTAGATTGCTTCGTTTAATCATTTTAACAATATTAGGTCTACTAATCCATAGGTATAGGATACCTTTCCATTTGTTTATGCCCTCTTTATTTCTTTCATCCACAACTTGTAGTTTTCATTGTATAGATCTTTCACTTCCTTAATTAAACTTATTCCTAAGTATTTTATTGTTTTGATGCTATTGTGAGTAGGAAAGTTTCCTTTATTTCTTTTTCAGATAGTCATCGTTAATATTTAGAAATGCAACTGATTCTGTTGAGTTTATATCCTGCAGCTTTACTGAATTATTTTATTAGTTCCAACAGTTTTGTGGTTGAGTCTTTAGTATTTTTTCTATATAAAATAATATAATCTGCAAATAATGATAATTTTGCCTCTTCTGTTCCAAAGTGAATGCCTTTAATTTATTTGTCTTGCATAATTCCTCTAGTTAAGACTTTAAGTACTATGTTGGATAAGAGTGGTGAGAGTGGGCAACTTTGTCTTTGTCTTGTTCCTAATTTTAGAGGAAAAGCTTGAAGTATTTTCACTGTTCAGGATGATGTTAGCTGTGAGTTTGTCTATAAGACTCCTAGTAGCAAAACAATCACATGAAAGAAGAACAAAGCTGGAGGCATCACACCTCATGACTTCCAACTGTACTACAAAACTATAGTAATTAAAACAATATGGCACTGGCATAAAAATAAATACATACACCAATGAAACAGAATAAAAATCCCAGAAATTACTCCCTGAATATAAGGTCTACTAATATTTGACAAGGGGAATAGATAGTGTGTTCAACAAATGGTGTTGGGAAAACTGGATATCCACATGCAGAAATATGAAGTTGACCCATATCTTACACCATTTATAAAAGTTAACTCCAAATGAGTTAAACACTTAAACCCATGATCAGACACCATAAAACTCCTAGAAGTAACATAGGAAAGAAACTCATTGACATTGATATTGGCAATTTTTTTTTTGATATGACACTAAAAGCACAAGCAACAAAATCAAAAAACAACAAATAGGACTATATCAAAAAAGTTTCTGCACAGCAAAGAAACCATCAACAAAATGAAAAGGCAACCTACAGTATAGGAGAAAACATTTACAAGCCATATATCAGATAAGAAGCTAATATCCAAATATATAAAAGACTCATATAACTCAATAACATAGAAACAACCCAATTAACAAATGAGCAGAGGAACTGAATAGATGTTTATCCAAAGAAGACATCTAGGACAACAAGTACATGAAAAGATGTTTAAAATCTCTAATCTTCAGGCAAATGCAAATCAAAATTGCAGTGAGTTATCGCTTCACATCTGTTAGAATGGTTATCAGGAAAAGGTAAGGGACAACAAGTGTTGATGAGGTTGCAGAGAAAGGCAACACTTGTAAATTGGTTCAGTCAATATGGAAAACAGCATGAAATTCCTCCAGAAATTAAAATTAGAACTACCATATGATCCATCAGTCCCACTTCTGAGTATATTTTCAAAGGAAATGAAAACAGCATATCAAAATTCGCCCTTTCTGTTTATTGCAACATTATTCACATTACCTAAGATGTGGAAACAACCCAAGT
Source organism: Panthera uncia (assembly GCF_023721935.1). Taxonomy (NCBI): domain Eukaryota; kingdom Metazoa; phylum Chordata; class Mammalia; order Carnivora; family Felidae; genus Panthera; species Panthera uncia. Next base: position 42,786,523 of record NW_026057576.1, read on the forward strand.
ATATCAGTGGATGACTGGATAAAGTCCACTAGATCAGTGGATGACTGGTATATATACAATGGAAGGTTCATCTGTGAGAAGGAAGGAAATCTTGTCAATTGCAACAACATGAAGGGACCTTGAGATCATTAAGCTAGGTGAGATAAGTTGACAGAGAAAAACAAATACTGAATGTTATCACTTATAAATGAAATCTAAGAAAGATGAACTTTGGGGCCCCTGGGTGGCTCAGTCAGTTGAGTGTCCAACTCTTGATTTCTCCTCAGGTCATGACCCCAGAGTCATGGGTTTGAGCCCATGTTGAATAGGCTTCGTGCTGAGTGTGGAGCCTGCTTAAGATTTTCTCTCTATAGGGGTGCCTGGGTGGCTCAGTCGGTTAAGCGGCCGACTTTGGCTCAGGTCATGATCTCGCGGTCAGTGAGTTCAAGCCCCGCGTCGGGCTCTGTGCTGACAGCTCAGAGCCTGGAGCCTGTTTCAGATTCTGTGTCTCCCTCTCTCTGACCCTCCCCTGTTCATGCTCTGTCTCTCTCTGTCTCAAAAATAAATAAAAAACGTTAAAAAAATTTAAAAAAAAAAAGATTTTCTCTCTATATACCCCTCTGCCTCTCTTCCCCACTCAGGCTCTCACTCTCTCTTTAAAATTAATTAAGTACTTAATTAATCAAGTAAAATAAAAAAGCTAAACTCATAAAAACAGAGCGTAGAATAATAGTTACCTGGGCTGGGGATGGGGGAATTCAGGAGACGTTTAAGGTACAAACATGCAACTAGCAGATAAAAAAAGTTGTGGAAATCTAATGCAAAGCAAGTGGTTGCAATAAACAATAATACATTATGTTCTTCAAAGTTGCTGAGAAACTTGTTCCCACAAGTAAAAAGAAATGATAAATATGTGACTCAATAGGTTGTAGCTAATGCTATAGTGCTGGTAAACATAATGCAATATATGTATCAAATAAATGAGTTGTATCAAATCAATGAGTTGTACACCTTAAATTTACACAATGTTACATGTCAATTATATCTTTAATAATAATAAAATAAAAAAGAATGAGGAGAGCAAAAGAACTTATTGGAATTAGAAGAACCAGTTAGATTCAGGTATTAGACTGCAAGAGATTTTTAACAGTACAACTATTTAAAACCTTTGCTTGTTATAATCATAATACTTTGATACTCCTTGATATATTTAATTCTTTCGGTATTAAAGCATTTAAGAGATTTTGGTAAAATCACAGAATAAAGAGAAAACAGAAACAAGACATCACCTTTCACAGTTTCCTGGAGGTTTTAAACTTGTCTAAATAAACTCTGTAAATGCTCTATGTAAACAGCAAATTTGAATTATACAGGATATATAAACCAAACTCACCTATACCACATAGTTAAAAAAAATAACACAAAGAGAAAACCAATAGTACTTCATTGTTTTGAATCATAGGAAAATGAAAATACTCATAGCTGTGCTTTAAAAATAAATTCACATAAGCTGAAATTTAATATACACATATTATCTATAAGGTCAAAACAAATGTGTGATTATTTTGCAGGATTTTCTTTCATATTTCCCATACTTTAATATCATATTCACATTAAACCTATTTCCCTCTCTCTCCTTCTATCTCTTTGGTGCATCATCTTTCTATCTCTTTGGTAATTTAATGGGTCATCTGTATATGCACACATATATATGTATATATATATGTGTGTGTGTATATGTATATATGTATATATATGTATACATATGTGTATATATGTGTATATATGTGTATATATACATATGTATGTGTGTTTATATATATACTATATATACATATATATATAGTAGGATATATATATACTATATATACATATATATATAGTAGGATAGCCATTAAATTACCACTTATATAGGTATGTAGTATTTTTTATATATAATGTATATTTCATATATATTTGAGAAATTTAATGGTTATACGATTAAAGACCTGAAAGCCTGAGAGAAAAACATGTAAATAATATAGCATGTTTGAAGATACAGTCACTGCTGCTGACATTTTTCTACAAATTATGTCTTCATATTTTCATCTACTTTCTGAAGTTATTGTTATTAACCAGATCTTATAAGAACTGAGTATCAGAATATCTAAGTTACCTGATACATTTCTTGAATTCTATAATATATTTTTCTTTCGTGGAACCACCGGAGCTACTAGTATGCATCTCCATTTATTTGGGAGCTGTAATGGTGTTACTGGGTGTCCAGGAAGAAGTGAGGAATGGATATATACATAGTGGAAGGAGAACAGTTTGCTGTCTTTCACAGTTGATCAGTATTATATAACACCTAACTTACCAAATGGCAGAAAAGAAATTTGAAACAACCCTTGCTAAGGTCTGAATGTTTGTGTCCTCCAAAAATTTGTTGAAATTCTAAATCCCAAAGTTCATGGTATTAGTAGGGTGAGGCTCTTGGGAAGTGATTAAGTCATGAGGGTGACTCCTTCCTGAATTGGATTAGTGCTCTCATAAAATAGATCCCAAGAGGCCCCTACCCCCTTTCACCACGTAAGGACACATTGAGAAGTCTCTGACCCAGAAGAGGGCTCTTGCCTGGTCGTATTGGCACCTTGATCTTGGACTTCCAAACTCTAGAGCTATGAACAATACATTTCTGCTGTTTATAAGCTAGCCAGTCTGGTATTCTGTTATAGCAGCCCCAACATAATAAGGCACTTTTGCTAAATCCAAACCTAATGTTGCAAATATATCTCAGATAATTCTAATTTTCAATAGAAACATTTTTTAAAAAGAATATTCTGTTTATTTTGTATGAAAATACTGGAAGAATTAACAGTAATATGAAAGTGAAAATTCCAGAATTACTAAAGTATAAATACTTGATATATTTTAGTTTATGTTTGAAATACTATAAAACATTATAGTATTATGTATATAATAAATATATTTATATACAATAATATATAAAATATTATTGAATGAGAGCAGAGGGAAAAAAGGAGAATTCAAAGAAAGCACAAAGTTTTTTTTGGCCTCAGAAATTAGAGGGATGAGCTGCTTTCAACTGAGGTATCACAGGCTGAGGCTAGGTCAGATATTGGAAGAAAAGTTTGGGAGTTCAGTTGTGGACATGTTAAGTTTAAGTTTAGATATCCAATTAGAGGCATCATGGAGAAAGTTGGAAATACGAGTCTAGAGGATTAAAGAAAAAGATGAGTTGAAGTTATAAAAGTGAAATTTTAAGCATATAATATCATATTTAAAGACATAAGACTGGTTGTACTTATCTGGACAATAGGCATAGATAGGAAAGATTCCCTGGACATTATTAATATGTGAATAAGAGAAGGAACCCCCAGAACTTACTGCCTGACTTTGCCACATCTGAGTGATACTGATTTATATGTCAGAGACAGGTCCTCAGCCATAAAATAATGTTAAAGCACAACATGAATTATTTCATTCAATACTGTCAAAAACTTTATTAATGAATTGTATAATTGTCCCCATTTTTATGTATATAAACCTGTTGAGTAACACATACTGATTAAGTGACTATCAGGTATTACTGGTTTTTTAACTATTAGACAGTATTATAGCTTGTATTGCTCTTGGATTGATATCTTCTTTAAGGGAAGAGAGAGAGAAGAGGGAGAGACAGAGAAGCTTCTTTCCAAATTATACACTGATGTAGTATTCACATGCATTTGTTCCATGAATGAATACACATATTTGTTGATTGAATAAACATTTCACTTGGGAATTTAAAAAGATAGCCTATAGCTAATTGTATCAAGTCTCCGAACTTTTTTTCTTCTTTTAATGTTTATTTATTTCTGAGAGAGAGAGGAGGAGAGCATGAACAGGGAAGGGGCAGAGAGAAAGAGAGACACAGAATCTGAAGCAGGCTCCAGGCTCTGAGCTGTCAGCACAGAGCCCGACGCAGGGCTTGAACTCACAAAATGAGAGATCAGGACACTCAACCAACTGAGCCACCCAGGCGCCCCAATACTATTCTTATTTTCTAATCTTATAATAAACACAGGGTTCGAACTCATGAACTGCGAGCCAAAGTCAGAAGCCCAATGACTGAGCTACCCAGGCACCCCGAGTCTCAGAACTTTTAATCAGCATTCAGATCACATTAACTACTATTACTTTTCTAGCATTACTTTTCATTATGTCTTCATTTGATTATTCTTTGTTAAATAATAGCTCCTGAATTCCATCTTAGTTTTTTTTCTACATCCTCTTCTCTAGAGTGCTTCTTCTTCTTGATATTAAGTAATTTCCAGTACTTCTTCAAAAATCTCAATTACATGAATTATTTATTTTTATTCCTTCAGTTTTATACACATTTGGTAGTGTGTAAAAATAGATTCTAGGTGGAAAGTGAAATAAATAATCAAAACTAGGAAAGTAACACTATACATGTAAGACCAACGGTCAAAGGTAAGATACTGTGCATTTACCATACGTAAGAAAATAATCACATAAAAAGGAAGCATTCAAAGAATATTCTGATAGAAAATAAGTAAGTAGAAGGTACAGAATGTGACATGTGATAAACCTCCTGAAAAATCACCAATCAGAGTATTTGTGATCAGGTGTATCTATAAGTTTAACTCTTGACAATGCAAACTCAGTGGAAGGTCTATGCTCTCATGCAAAGAATACAAAATTACATATTTAGTGCTCAATTTTATTTATTAGTAATGATTAGGTTTCAACATAGCAGTGTTTTAGATAACATGTTATTAAAATGAATATGTGCACCATTTTTGCCAGCAATAATTTATAATCTAATTAATTGAGACAGCATATAAGCACATCCTACCCTGCAATAATCTAGTGGATTAAAAATTTTAGTGTCTTTGCCCCTTTAATCATATCACATAAAATATTTGATTTTGAGTTTATGAGGGGAAGCACACTGATGTTTTCCAATCTCAATTACTCAATGCAGTAAGTAAAGGTAAATTAAAACCTATATATTTTTTAGCTGAATTCAAATGACTTATAAGGAGGCACTAAATAACTTTCTTTAAAAAGACTAATTCTACCTGTGAAGTGTGAGGCCTCCAAATGACCCAGACCACATTTTATTTTCTATTAGAAGATAATAAAACCAGAGAACGCTTTCTTGGTACTATCTGGTCAGGGAAAGTTGGTTCTATTTTTATGTTTTCCCAACTGTGACAGTCTCATTCACATTTTGGAATCATGACAGACAACCCAATGGCATTCTTTCTAGAATGCTGATAAAGACTGTAGACAGCTGACTAGAACAAATTGACATATTTCAGACTTTTAAAGTCTCTATCTCCTAAAATTTCCACTTATGTGGCCTGGAATCTTAATGCCAGCTAATCATGGCTTTTCCCTCATCCAAAATAATTTTAGTTTAGGGGTGGCTGGGTTGCTCAGTTGGTTAAGCATCAGACTTTGGCTCAGGTCATGATCTCTCAGTTCGTGAGTTCGAGTCCCGTGTTGGGCTCTTTGCTGACAGCTCAGAGCCTGGAACCTGTTTCAGATTATGTGTCCCCCTCTCTCTGGTCCCCCTCCCCCTCTTGCTCACACTCTGTCTGTCTCTCTCTCAAAAATAAATAATTTTTTTTAATTTAAAAATTAAAAAAGTAGATAATTTTACTTTAACAATGAATCTTATCTCTTTTTTCACATGCCCTGTCTAAACTGATCTCACAATTATTCTTCAACTTTATGCTATATTAATGTACATTAATGACTACAATATCCATATAATCATATCACAAGATTTGATTTTGATCTTGTCTTAAGATTTTGATCTTGACAATAACCACCAGCTCTTTATTTACGCTTCTATTTAGCCAGCTATTGCAAGAGGACCTAAGACCTTGATATTGCCCAGAAATAGATCTCTAAAATCTTATATTTCAAATGCTGATCTTGACTTATAGTGACTACATTTATTTCCTCATCGTAATTCAAACAAACTGGGTTTTTACTTTATTGAGATCTATTTTATATCCAGCAATTTCTTCTTTCTTTCTATCATGTCTTTTATAACATTCTTTCTTTCCCAATTTGGCTTATAGAGCATAATTTGGGGCGGGGGTGGAAAGATTGCCACAGAAAGACAGTTTTAATGGTATTCTTTGTATTATAACTATAAAATGAATCTAAAATGGGTGCTAAAGAAATTTTAAATAAATCAATAACAAAATGATATTAAAAATAAGTGAGAGAGGGTTGGGGATAAGAAGTGGGTAGGATACGAAATGAGAAGTTTTTGAGGATATCAAAAAATGTAAAACCAGTGTTAAAATCTGTTTGTAAAGAAGTAATACATAAAGCATCATTGCAGGACAAGAAATAAATTGTGGGGTAGAAATAAATTGTAAAGCTCTACGGATGTGTTATGTATAAACACTCTCAAAATGGACACCCAGATAGGCTAGCACACTCTATGTTTGTAATATAGGTACTTTTAGGGTCTGACTAATTAGCTCAGATTTTTTACTGTGAATATCTGCTACTGGAAAAAGAGCATTCATGGTAGTTTTAGTACGTCCATGCTCATTGAGCACTATAGTATTCGGTAAAGTTTATTCTGGTCCAGAGTCATTGCTAACCAACTGTAGTGTAATTGCTCAGCATTAAAATTAATTTATTAATATGCAATTAATAAGGAATGTATCATATCTATCATTAAATAATTATCATATAAAATTTATTTCACCATTCAAAGGTGAACACTCCAAAAATCATTTTCCATTTATTTTCCTAAGCCATATTAGCAATCAGCAAACAAAAATAACTCTGCGTTCAAGATTAGGCATATATTGAGAAACAAAATACATTATTTCTTCCTAAAAAGATCACAACTGGGGCGCCTGGGTGGCTCGGTCGGTTAAGCGTCGGACTTCGGCTCAGGTCGTGATCTCGCGGTCCGTGAGTTCGAGCCCCGCGTTGGCTCTGTGCTGACCGCTCAGAGCCTGGAGCCTGTTTCGGATTCTGTGTCTCCCTCTCTCTGACCCTCCCCCATTCATGCTCGTGCTCTCTCTCGGTCTCAAAAATAAATAAACGTTAAAAAAAATTTAAAAAAAAAAGATCACAACTTAGTTGCATAAGTTAGGAAAAGATTAAAGTAACTTTGAATAAAGTTTATTTGCATTCCTGTATTGAAATTGAGAGGTAACACAGAGAAACTTTCTTTACCACATATTAAAATAGTTTATTAAGGGGTGCCTGGGTGGCTCAGTTGGTTGAGCATCCAATTTCAGTTCAGGTCATAATCTCACAGTTTGTGGGTTCAAGCCCCATGTCAGTCTCTGTGCTGACAGCTCAGACCCTGGAGCCTGCTTCAGATTCTGTGTCTCTGTCTCTCTCTGCCCCTCTCCAACTTGTGCTCTGTCTCTCTCTCTCAAAAATAAATAAACATTTAAAAAATTAAATTAAAAAACCCAGTTTATTAAAGCTTTAATAATCCAGCAGTACAGTTCATTCATAAACAAGGGGGGAAGGGAGGGAGATAAAGACAGAACCAAAAACAAAGAGACAGAGAGATACCAAAGAGCAAAAGAAAACCCTAAAACATTAACATTAAAGATCAGTTTCAGGGTGCCTGGGTGGCTCAGTCGGTTAAGCATCCGACTGCGGCTTGGGTCATGATCTCACGGTCCGTGAGTTCGAGCCCCGCATTGGGTTCTGTGCTGACAGCTCAGAGCCTGGAGCCTGTTTCAGATTCTGTGTCTCCCTCTCTCTCTGCCCCTCCCCTGTGTCTCTGTCTCAAGAATAAATAGACATTAAAAAAAAATTTTTTTTAAAGATCAGTTTCAGTACATTTCCCCTGTTTCCATGAGGGTTTACTGAATTTGAGTAAATCTTAAATAGGTTTTGTGAAATAAACCCATTCGGTGGGGTGAATTTGTAACCTGAAGTTAAACAAAAACAACACATTCTATCCTTTTGACCACAATAATTGATAAAGGATGAACACATGACACAATCTGAACATGAGTCATCCAGAGGCTTTTGTTCCTGACACTGGGGAAGAGAAGTAATTAAAAACTGAAGCAATATAAATGCCTCAACACAACACAAAAACAATGTCCAATGTCATTAGTGAACAAAGGCATGAAAATTAAAAAAAAAAACAATTGAAGAGATATATTTTTTAATTATGAAGCTAGATTTTGAAGGATAAGTAAGTGTACAAAAGAAGAAAGACACAAAACACAAGGAATATTGAAAATAGTAATTGTGTATTTTTAAAACTGCCAAAAAATAACATTCACCTCTTGTTTTTGTTTCTTTGTTTGTTTGTTTTGCACATGGTAAGTTACTAAGTAAATGGTTGCATGGAAATTACTGTCAGCTCGAAATGTTTTTTTCTTTCACAATAATAACATTTTTTACTTAATATATGGATATTCAAAAGAAAGACTACATTTCCCGGTGGCCTACCACCAAAATTCTAGTCAATAGGTGGAAATATTATGTGGCAACTTCTGGCAAAATCTTTGTCAAAGACAGATTGTACTGAAAAAAATTAAATAGACGAGGAAATCTTTATTCAAGACTGTTGCAATAAGGAAGAGATATTGAAATCAACTCCATTGATTGAAACAAAAGGCAGGAGGTTTCTTAAGCAATGGAGTAATTTTTAATATTTATTTATTTATATTTATTATTTTTGAGAAGAGGGGAGGGGCAGAGAGAGAGGGGAGAGAGAGAATTCTAATCACTGGGCTGACAGTGCTGAGCTCGACACGGGGCTCAATCCCAGGACCATGCGATGATGACCTGAACCAAAATCAAAACTCGGAAGCTTAACCTACTGAGCCACCCAGGTGCCCATGAATGGAGTAGTTTCTAAACAGTGGAGTAAGTAGTGAAAAGTGGTAGAGGACAGGACTTTATTGGGGACAGGTTGATCTCTGGGATGTGTTAAGCACATTGAATCATTCCTGAATTTGCAGATATTTTTCTCTGTGATTAGGCCATCTGTGTTTCCTAACTAGTGTTCATCAAAGTTAGGTTCCTAAGCTCCCACAGATCCTGGGAAATAGGGGCACTATCTTTCTTGATTGCATTTGAAAGGGATTATCTCCAGGTCCAGGAGAAAGACATTTCTAGGTTGTAAAACTGGCTAGAGGCTGGGAAATTTATCTACGATTCAGAGGAGCAGAGGAAGAATTTGCAATTAGAAGTTTTCTAAAGTAATTGTTCTAACAAAAGAGAAATTAGGGATTTACAGTCAGGAAAATATCTGTCTAAATTTTAATCAAGCTGAGGTAGTCTTGGTTATCCTTTAACAAAACTAAAAATGTTGATGACCTTTGCCCTTTATTAATTTCTTCTTCCATCCTGATGTCTGGGATGTAGATTATTCTTTGGATTTAGATAATATGGGATATACTTTAGTGGTAGCAGAGTAGTAAGCTGAAGTGATCCTGTGTCCGTGAGGTCCGTGAGGAGCAGAGAGTACTATATCAGCTCTAGACTGCATACTTCCAGATGTTCTGTGTGTTTAAGCCATTGGGCGATTTGGGTCTCTGTTGCTCTCAACTGAACATAATCTAATTTATTGCTTGTTTGTTGAATTGTAGCAAATCCAAAGGGATTCCAAAATAGCTTCTTTGACCTTCACCAACAGTGTGTGTTCCTGAAGGTCAGAGAACTAAGAACCAAGAACCAAGAAGGTTTTGGACCCAACAATAACCATAGAAAGGAGAGAAACAAGGGTGGACCCAAAAGTCAAAGGTACAGGCAAAGCTTTCTTGGGGCTACAGCTGGAGCTGAAGGGAGACACAGCGCTAACAGAGAGGAGTTAGGTGGGCCTTCTCAACAAAGGGGAGGTCCTGTGTATTTAGAGAAAGTTCTTGCTCAGGGTCCCACCCTGGTCCAATATGCTAATAAGGGAAAGAAAAAAAAAAAATGCCTCCTCCTGATTGGTTGGAAAGGCCTCCTCCTGCTTGGTCAGAAGGGCCACATCCAGGCTGGTTGATATTGGTGGGCAACTCAGGCAACTCCCTGGTGCTTTTTGGAGCCAGGGTCCTCAGGTTTGTGCAGCCTTCATCTTCAATCTGGCTCATATACTGGCCCGCATCCTGGTTTTGCTAAGAGAAGCAGGATAACAGCCAACAGAAAATACCCCAAGTGCGTAATGTTCTTCACTTGGGGCTTGTTCCCATGGCTCCTGTCAATATGAGCGCCTTTTACCTAGGAGTTCCTACATTTGTTTACTCTCTATTCTCACTTGTTATGTTTTATGTGCATTTCACTTCCCCAACCTAATTCAAAGGTAATCACATTTCATACACCTCCTAGAGGATAACGTGGTAACATAATTTACCCTAGTAATAATTATTTGAAAAATTATGTCTTAATAACATCTATATTTAATAATTGTACAAATTTCTAATATATGTTTTTGTGTGAGTTTGGGAATATATCAGAGAACATGGAGGCTTGTGAATATGTAATTGTCTTTACAACATACTACATTCTAAAAAGTAAAACCAAAATACTGAGTGTACCGGGGGAGAATGGAGTACAATATTTATTACTAATTGGTTTGATTACTGAGTGATTTGGAATAATATCAAAGTAAAAGGCAAAAAGAGAATTTTTCATACTTTAGAAATCTTTGAAGTTTTTAGCTCATCTTTTCTGGTCCCCTTTCTTCAAATAAAATTCTAGCTAATTCAGAATATAGAAAACCTCAAGTTTAAAAATAATTGCCTTTCAAGCTCAAGCAAATAGAAAATCTTTTCACTTTTATCATAGGTATTTTACTGAGAGCTTTAAAACCAATATTAATAATGTCAAAGTTCAGTGAAATGTAGTGCATAATAAATATTAAACAACAAGATAATAATGATAATGATTTTTTCATTGAGGACAGCTTTTAAATTTTTGATTCATATAAACTATTAACTTGAAGCCTTAATAGAGTATTGATTACGTATAAGGGCCCTAAATAACAATAAAGAGATCCTTACAAACAAAAAACATCACATGAGAGAGTTTCTAATTAAAGTTGTAATTTATTATTATAAAATAAATGTTATGGCTATAATTTATGATAACTACACCTGAATAACTAACTCTGATTGTGATCAATAAGTATTGACTAACAGAACTGAGTTGTTTGCAATTTTTTCCAATGAATGCAAATCAGGACACATTTATAAACACCAAAATTGTCTCCCTTTAAGCAGTGCATTCTGTTAGCAAAAGTGAAGTAAATATACAATAAAAAGAAACCAATTTAATCATTGGTTTTATTTTACATGGAATCAAATTAAATTTAATTTAAACTGGGTTGTATATTTGCATATCTAAGAGTCAGTCTGTATATTCAAATAAGTTTAGATGAGTAGAGTAGGGAATATGTGTTTGAAAGTGATGTCTCAAGATAGGAAGCACGTTTTAAACACACTTTTGGTTGGGAATGAAAAAAAAAACAAGCAACTACTTCCTATTGCTAGATCATGATCAAAGTTGAGACAATCACCTTAATCCTAGTATGGAATTTATTCATTTTTAAATGAGAATGAAGGGTGTTCTAAATATATTCATATCACTAATTTTATCCACACATATTTATTGAGTAATCTGTCTGTTCTGAGCACTGTTCTAATGTGTTTAGGATCCTATGTTTATAAATGTCTTAAAAAAGAGCTCAGGCCTGAATTATAGTGAAGAATAGTGGATCCAGTACTGTCTTTAGCCTCTCATAGACCAGATTTCAAAAATAAGGGCCACTGTGTGAGCTTTGCCTGTTATTTAACTTTGATATGTCTTTGTTTCTTCTTCTGTAACATTAGGATAATAATAATAAAATTCCAAGGCTTTTGTAAGGGCTAAATAAGATGATATGAAAAGTGCTTGTATAGGAGACAACTCAACAGATGGCAACTCACTGTAATTAAATCATAAGTAATAATTATACGCCTTGATAAATAATTGTGAGAATTGATAAATGCATTATTGGTGGTTGAGATTTCAAGTGACCAAAATATGTGGAGACGTTGAATGGTTCTTGTCTCATTTTAATGTAGATGTTTGCGAATATTTTTTGATCAGATTCCATTTGATAGCATATGGGCACTAACACTGATAATCCAATGTAGATAGCCTCCTCTGCAGGCAGGCATCATATTTGGTGGGCACCCTTATTGCTTCCAGAGAGTATCGCTGCATTAGCATGGCTGTATACCACTCTGAAAGATACTACAGAACAATTGTTCTACTTTTGATAAATTATTTCTTTCAACTAGTAATGCCAACTACTGGAATTCTTAGGAGGCAAAAAGCAGTGTGGTAGTCTGTGGCTATATATTGTTCTACTTTTGATAAATTATTTCTTTCAACTAGTAATGCCAACTACTGGAATTCTTAGGAGGCAAAAAGCAGTGTGGTAGTCTGTGGCTATATTGAAGAGAATATCACTTTGCATTTAGACTTTATTCTGTTCGAGAATAATCTGAATCCTGCCATTTGTACCTTAAAATTTTAGAATTTTCAGTGCAGAAGTTCTTTTAATCTACAACTGTAGCCCTCACTATGAAATTGTATGATTTTCTAATTCACTGTTTAACCTACCTGTCTGAATTCTCAAATGGTTTATCTTCGAATTTTATCAATTGTGTATGATGAATGGCTTTATTCTTTGACTATATATTCTCAAAGTGGCATCAGATAAATAGTCTCAAATTCTCTGTTAATAAAATATCGAAAGCCACATTGTTACTCTACTTCAGACAAATGTTACCTATTACCCTATTTAAATTCTGAGACAATATGTATATATTTTGTCAGTATTTTTGGAAGACTGCTATGGAGAACATTAGACCCACAGTTACTCAATTAGAATGCAAAAACACTGCAGGTAGGATGTTTTATCTGTTTTGTTCATTGCTGTATTCCTAGCACCAAGAACAGTGCCTGGAAGACACTGAAAAAAAAGTTTTGCTGAGTGAGTAAATGAATGAATGAATGATAAAAAAAGGAAAATTACTAAGGAAATACTGAATACCCTATCCTAATCTTAGAGATTTGTAGTACACATTTGTATATTAAAGACAGTGGGGAGTCTTGCATCAAATAAAATTATTAATCTAGATGTTTATACTTAATATTCTACAGAAAGCTTTCAACACCTATAAAAATCAATTGAAATACATGCCCCCATAAATACACTTTGGAAAACCAAATTGTTTACACAATTTAATTTACATAAGGTCATCAAACTGGCTAACGCTGATTTTTAATATAATATTAATATTTTGTTCATTTAGAATGTCAAATTTCAATCTTAATACAGACACATTCGGTAATGGTATTTTCTTATCCTGACAACTCAGTATTTTAGGTGGATGAAATGATTTGCTTCTCCCTGACTACTTCCCTATCATCCTTATTTTAAGCTGACAAGCTCGTCTGATTTTTCTTTCTTTCTCGTACCAAATTGCTTAATTGTTTCCTTCCCAAGAAATGCTGTTTCTGTTTCTGCAAAGAGATCCATGTTCATTAAGATTCAGTTTGCTAAAGACTTCTCCTCTGCATGGTACCCTCAGAAGAGTAGTAACAGGCACACGATTCTGTTCTTCTGAAACATCACTTAAACAGCAGGTCCTGGCTCTTCATTCCCATGCTGTTCTTTTTTCTTATTCCTAGGAACCTAACTGGAAATGTTACGCACAAATTGACATTGACTGGCTACTCTGTTAGGCTTTATAATGGACTGAAAAAGAGAAGCACGCATTCTCATTCAATTGTTTCCATCCAGGGGGAAAAAAAAAGGAGATTCATTGATTCTACAGAGACAACACATCAAGCACTCAGAAAATCCAATTCACTTAAAAAATTAAAGCTGTATTGTTTGTCAGTCAAATCTTCATTTTATTCTCAGAAAAGACTTAATACAACTACTTTGCAAGCACTCTATTCTAGTGAAAATATTTGTACATTGACACATTAAATAACGCTTCATTTTTCCACTGTCTTTGTTTTTCTTTCACTTGATTTCTTATTTAAATTGTAATGAAGTAAGGAGCGAGAAGTGTGTGTTTTACTTCAACAATTTGTACAAAGATTTCAAAGTCAATCAAAAGTTATTTTTTAAATAAAAAAATTTTCCTCCAAAAACTTCCTCATATGCTTAAAAGTTCAAGTTCATTGGTTATGTCTGCTGCTGTATAAGCAGGATGGTTACAAGACTTAAGTCTTGGATATGAAACAGATTTAGCTGCTGACTGACTATATGATCTTGGTCAATATATTTACTTTCAAGCCTTGTTTTTCTTAAAGAAATGGGAACATTAAAATCTTTACAGTCCAAACAAATAGATTATGCTAATTTAACCTGAGTCATTTTTTTTAGAGGGTCTTATGAAAAACTTCTATAGTGAATGCTCTATATATTTTCGAATAAAATGATTTTTTAACTATATTAATAGCACAATTAATATAATAAATTAATAGCAACAACAAATTTATTTGTTTTTACTATTAAATCATATCTGGGGTGCCTGGGTGGCTCAGTCGGTTAAGCGTCCGACTGTGGCTCAAGTCATGATCTCACAGTTCATGGGTTCGAGCCCTACGTCAGGCTCTGTGCTGACAGCTCAGAGCCTGGAGCCTGCTTCAGATTCTCTCTCTTCTCCCTCTCTTTCTCCCCTCTCTCTCTTCTCCCTCTCTTTCTCTCCCTCTCTCTCTTCTTTCCCCCCTCTCTGCCCCTCCCCCCTCACGCTGTCTCTCTCCCCCTCTCAAAAATAAATACACATTAAAAAAATTTAAAAAATCATATCCTTCATGAATTCTTAAACATTATTTCTTTTTTTTATTTTGAAAAAGGAGTAAATAATTGATATAGAAAGACTTGATTATTTTGAGGAAAGCTCAATATGCATTATGTCATACATAAAAAAACTAGGTATTTAAAGACTCATTTGTCTTTATTGAACACTTACCACATCTTAAGCATAATTTCTATGAAATATAAATTGTGGGATACTACCAAGAAAAGGGAGTTATACCAGTATTTTGTATCACACAACACATAATGTACATCGTCACCAATTGTAATCCTTCTGCATCTTAGTATCAAAGCTAATATACAGTAATGCCATTAAGATAATTCAGTGAAAAAAAATTAGTTTTAACTGTCTTGCCTCTAATGTTGTCTTCATTTGAAGATATAGATAACTAAATTTCTTTTTACAATATCTGAATATTAAACACACAATGTCAAAATGCCATAAATAGGTAATTTATCAAAATTAGAGATATTTATACAGAGATATATCAACACCTTGCTCTGAGAAACCTTGTTTTTGTACTGCATCTTTTTAATTCAATGTCTTTTGGTTAGTGTGATACAGTTGGTAATTAAACTACTGATAAATTTGGGTAACATATTTTGAAATATATTAAAATACTGGGTAATTATGATGGTAAATTATAATTTCAGAAGAGTCTATATTTTCATTCACCTTGCTTCATATTTTATGAATTGTTTGTATACTGTAATCCATCAAATTGTTATGTTAATATGTTAACATATTAACTATATGTTAATAATTATTTGATTAAGACTTTGAGACCTTTGGGAAATACATCTCCCTATGCAATGCGCTGACAAAATGATCAACATTTGCCTGGTATGTCACTCAAAAGGGAGCGAAAGCTACTGCTTTCTTCATCAATGGGAAAATGTACAATTTCCTTTGAAAAATTGAAAAGACTGAGACAGGTATATTTTTATTTACTCTGAAAAGAATAATAATGTTTTTAATATTATTAAAATAAATAAAATAAAATGGTTAATATGGCAGAATAGTAGGGGGAACCTATGCTTGCCTCCTCCCTCAAACACAGCTAGATAAATATCAAATCATGCTGATTACCCAAGAAATTGATTTGAGAACTGAAAAAACAAACCACACAGCTAGTGGGAGAAAAGAGGCCCAGTAGTGGAAGGGAAAAGGTGTGGAGATGTGATTCATGGGTGCTGTGGAGGGGAAGGAGCCCTGATCAGAGAAAGGGAGAGAGAGAGAGAGAGAGAGAGCAGCACACAAGGAATTGCAAAAGAAAAACACTTCCCTAAAACCATTGACTGGGAAAATGAAAGGGGCTGATTATTTTGAGTTTTTACAAGCAGTAGAGCTCAAAGACTGAAGTTTTAGAAGTTTGTGTCATTGCCAGTGTGGAGCCTGGTAGGCCTAGCATGCTCCTATGAAGAAGTAGGGAAGACACCCAGGAGCAGACAATATGGCCAGAGAATCCCTTGGGTCACAATGGGAGAGACAGTTCTCTTTTTTGGAGTGCATTTGGGAGAGGTGGCACTGCTTCTCCGGGGCAAAAGAGCTGAGGGGGTGCCATTGAGATTCTGTGTTCATTAGCATACAAACAGAAACACCTGCTGAGGACAGCTAACCAGGACTCAGGCTTTTTACTGTGCTTTACCACAAACTCCAAGCCCCTGTGCATTCATGGGACTGCCCTTCTGGGAAAAACCAGCACCAGCCACAGCATGGTGAGACCCTCCCCCAGAAGATCAGTGCATATCCAAGTTGTGCCATATCGCTAAAAATTTGAAGGTGTTGTTGTTGTTTTACACTTATTTTTGAGAGAGCACTAGTGGGAGAAGAGGAGAGAGGGAGAGAGAGAGAATCCCAAACAGCCTCCACACTGTCAACACAGAATCCAGTGCAAGGCTTGAACTCACAAACCATGAAATCATGACCTGAGACAGACCAAGTCTACTGACCAGAGTGCTGCAAAGGTTCAACTCTACTGGACATAGGACCTAGTTTCTTTTAACAAGCAGACCAAAGTACACCTTGTCATAACTTGCCACATACTGGACAAAGTCCAAACACTCCCCACGGCAGGTAGAGAGAAACTCTGCAGAGGACTGACCTGAGAGAAAGACCAGACGAAACACAGCAGCACAGTGCACACAGCATACACCAGAACACTTCTTGAAGCAACAGGCCCTCCATGAATAGTATATGACCACTTCCTAATATAGCCATTACTCTTAGGATCAGGAAACATAATAGGCTTTCCTAACACACAGAAGACAGAGACCTAGAAAAATGTCAAGACAGAGGAATTCATCTCAAAAGAAAGAACAACAAAAGGTCATAGCCAGAGATCTAATTGAAACAGACATAAGTAATGTGCCTTAGAATTTAAAACAACAATCATAAGGATACTAGCTGGGCTTGAGATAAGCATAGAAGACACCAGGCAGTCCCATACCACAGAGATAAAAGACCTAAAAACTAGTTAGGACAAAATAAAAAAGGCTATAACCAAGATGCAAAAACATCTGGATATAAATGACTACAAGGATGGAAGAATCAGAGGAATAACTAAGATATACAAGATAAAATTATGGAAAATAATAAAGTTGAAAAGAAGAGGGGAATAAAGATATTGGATCATGAGTGTAAACTTAGGGAACTCAATACACCAAAAAAGCATAATAACATTCATATCAAAGGAGTCCCAGAAGAAGAAGAGAAGAAAAAGAGACAAATTTTATTTGAGCAAATTATAGCTGAAAATATCCCTAATCTAGGAAAGAAAACAGGCATCCAAATTCAGAAGGTACAGAGAGTCTCCGTCAAAATCAATGAAAGCAGGACAAAACCAAATTTGCAAAATTGGTTTTGCAAAATTTGCAAAAATGCTTAAAGCAGCAAGAGAAAAGAAATCCCTAATTGCAAGGGAAGTCAAATAGGATTAGCAGCAGATCTCTCCACAGAAACTTGACAGGACAGAAGGGAGTGATATGATATATTCAATGTGCTGAATGGGAAAAATATGTAGCCAAGAATACTCTATCCAGCAAGACTCTCATTCACAATAGAAGGAAAGATAAAGAGTTTCTCAGAAAAACAAAAACTGAAGGAGTTGGTGGCCACTAAGCCAGCCCTGCGAGAAATAGTAATGGGGACTCTGAGTGGGAAAGAAAGAACAAAAGTGACAAAGACTTAGAAGGAACAGGGAAAATTTCCAGAAACACCAAATGTATAGATAATACAATGGCACTAAATTCACATCTATCAATATTCACTGTGAATGCAAATGGACTAAATGCTCCAATCAAAATACACAGGATATGAGAATGGATAAAAACACAATACCCATTTATATGCTGCCTACAAGAGACTCATTTTAGACCGAAAGACACCTGCAGATTGAAAGTGAGGGAATGGAGAACCATTTATGGATGTCAAAGAAAGGTGAAGTAGCCATACTTATTTCAGAAAAACCAGATTTAAAAAAAAAATTTTAACGTTTATTTATTTTTGAGACAGAGAGAGACAGAGCATGAATGGGGGGAGGGTCAGAAAGACAGGGAGACAAAGAATCTGAAACAAGCTCCAGGCTCTGAGCAGTCAGCACAGAGCCCGATGCGGGGCTCTCACGCACCACGAGATCATGACCTGAGCCGAAGTCAGACGCTTAACTGAGCCACCCAGGCACCCCCAGAAAAACCAGATTTTAAAACAAAGACTGTAACAAGAGATGAAGAAGGGCACTATGTCATAATGAAAGGGCCGATCCAACAAGATCTAACAATTGTAAATATTTGTGCCCCCAACATGGAAAACTCAAATATATAAATCAATTAATAACAAACATAAAGAAACTCTCTTTATAACAATACAATAATAGTAAGGAACTTTAAAACCTACTTACAACAATGGACATGCCATCTAAGCAGAAAATCAACAAGGAAGCAATGGCTTTGAATGACACATTGGACCAGATAGACTTAAATATATTCATTTCATCCTAAAGCAGCAGAATACACATACTTTTTGAGTGCACATGGAACATTCTCCAGAATAACTCATATAGGGAAAAAAAGACAAAAAAGAAGAAGAAGAAATAAAAACAGAAATCTAGGAAAAACTATCTTCTATAATTATACTTATACCAGAATCAACTAAGATTCTCATAGGTGCATAGGATTTCTAAATGTAACAATGGCTCCTGATCTTTAACAAGGTCTCATAGTGGTCAATCAAGACCCTGTCACCCAGGCCATTCTTAGTGAATCTGTCATGGAACCTCAGGCTCCTAATGAAGTAGATGATGATGAAGGAGAAACTGTAACAGAAGAAAGTGAGAATGAACTGGATAACTCTAAACTCTCAGTCAAATAGGAATGCAGACAGGTTTCTCCCCCAACTAAGAGAATATAATTCTGACTTAATTAAACTGTGGACTGATATTCAGCAAAAAATGGACATTTATTTAACTGTCAAAATTATGCTATTTTATACTCTATATGTAGTCATCAAAACTTCATTTTGATATTTGTTTGGGAAATATTTATTTATTTATCAAAATATTTATCATTTTGATATTTATTTGGGAAAAGCCAATGGACATCTGGTTATAGTGCACACTATAGGAAGTTATAGTGCATATGTGGATTAAAAATACAATTGGTAACAAAATGATTGACCTTGCAGACTGATCTGATGCCAACCACCATGATTTCTCTGTTTCAATATACTGGATGAAGAGTTTTCAAATCACTTAATTTTCAGCTTAGAAAATAAAACTGCTTGAAACTAGGTGAGATGTTATGCACTGTACTGACATGAGGTTAATCTGAAGAGGACAACGTTGAGATGAAAGCATTAATTGAACCTATGACTACACAGCTGCATCCACCCCCAATTCAAACTATGTATTTGAACTTCTTCAAATCTACCTGGTTGGAAAGCATCTTCAAAATTGTTTTTTATTCTAAATTTCAGATTATCAAAAACTTCGGCACTTACAACAATACCCAAGTATTATCCTATAGTTTTTGTGAGTCAGGAATCTGGGCAAATTAGCTGGATCCTCCTCCTGGGTCTCACAAGGCTGAAATTGATTATTAGGTGGGATGAAGATTGTCATCTGGGGCTTGAATTTTCTTCCAAGCTCATCCAGGTTATTGGAAGAATTTGGTTCCTTGTGTTTGTCTGATTGCAGTCCCCCTGCCCCATTTCCTTCTGGCTGTGAAATCTGGGCTGTTCTCAGCTCCCAGGTGGTACTCTCAGATCCTTGATATGCACCATCCTTCATTGCTTTCTTATGTTAAAATCTCCCTAAATTCAGAAGGATGAAGACCTTTGGAAGGCCATGCTAGATTAGTACAGGCCAACTTACATAACCTTCCTTTTGATTAAGTCATCTGATTAGTAACCTAATCAGGGCAATCTTTGTCTCATCATATTCACAAATTATTCCTTACCTCAAGAGGAGAGTAGTCCATAGAGCACCATGTAGGAATCAGACATCTTAAGGCTATCTCAGAATTCTGCCTATCATAATATAGATGTGATATCGTAAGTCATGAAATACTAGTTACATAGGAAGTCTGCACTCTGCTTTTTACTTCACTGTGGGTTCTACTTTTCCGGAATTCATACTGGAAGATAGATTTATCTTGGCAGTCAGATCTACTTCTCTTTTGATAAATCTGCCATAGTAATATTTTGAAAATTTATATTAAATTACCAAACTCTCCCATTAAAAACACCTTCATTCATGACTCTTTATTTATTAAGATAAAGAAGGCCATGGGGCGCCTGGGTGGCGCAGTCGGTTGAGCGTCCGACTTCAGCCAGGTCACGATCTCGCGGTCCGTGAGTTCGAGCCCCGCGTCAGGCTCTGGGCTGATGGCTCGGAGCCTGGAGCCTGTTTCCGATTCTGTGTCTCCCTCTCTGCCCCTCCCCCGTTCATGCTCTGTCTCTCTCTGTCCCAAAAATAAATAAAAAATGTTGAAAAAAAAATTTTTTTTTAATAAAAAAAAAAAGAAGGCCAGTTATCCCCAAACAAATGCAAAGTCCATATTATAGCATCACTTTCTTATGCCAGGATCTCACCTGCTCTTATCCCTATGCTTGCCCTGGACTGTGAACAGGCTGTGCTTCACCATGGAACACTGCACATGCCATTCTTTCTCCTTGGAGTGTCCCCCTTTCCTTGTTCTTCTAAGTAAATTATATTCATTCTCATTAAGCAGCATCAGTGCCTTGGAGAAAGTTCTCTGATCTCTGTACCTATAAAATTCTATTAGTAGCTCTTTTCATAGATACTTTCTGTCTACCTGTATGATTATAGATTGTTTTCAACACTAGATTGTGACTCTGTTCATTATATCATTAGAGCTTAATAATACTTTAAATGAATGATAGAATAAATCAAGGAAATAATATTGAAAATTAAGAAATCTTAGAGTCTCAAACAATTTTCTGGAAACTTTTTAAATTTGTATTTTTTCCCTGTTGTCAACATTTACAAGAAGTCGTAGGTTGGTTAGTTATTGGAAATCTATTGGAAGAAGTCAAAAATTAAAATAATTGCTTTATTCTTTGTTCCAAAAATACTAAGTCATAAGATCTTTGCAGGTTTTATCAAAAAGAAGGACATGAAAACTTGAAAGCAGGAGCAGAGAGGGGAGTGGAAGCTCAAGAATATATTACTGAGAACAAACTCTGTAAAACCAAATTCATTTATGACAAGTGGGTAGCAAAAGCAAACCAGCCTTCTTCATTTTGTTTCTCAGTCTTTGTTCTTGGATTAAGAGGTGTGAATCACCCAGTTCGTGAGGTAGCATTTAATGGAGAACAAGAATTACTAGCAGTCCCTGAAGATCTTGTATTTATTCAATTAGGAGAGACAGCACTGCATTTTGAGCTGTCGGGGGCTGTACTTGTATAATAAATACTTCAATTGTCCTCTTTTCTCCTTCAGTCCGTGCTCTGGCCCGTGACAGAATGGGCGATACTGGTGGAGAGAAAAGGTCCAAACCAACAAGTATCAGCTGCTCTGCAAGACTTTTCTATGAGTATCTATACTCTGCCGATTCATTCCTGCAATCTGTTCCTTCATGCTTCCTGGTGGTAGAGATTGTGCTGCTGGAAAATTAGCAGTCGTGTCACTTGTATGACTTGTCTCTTATTGAATTCCTGAAGTCCATCCCTTTGCTCTCCTTCTGGCCCAATATTATTGCTCAGATGTGTCTTGATAGCTAAATTCTGCAGTGTCGACTCAACAATTTGTGCCATGAAATCCTTTCTTATTCCTGCCTCATTTGTTCTAAGCTATGGCCCATCTCCCAGTACTAGGGGCTCTTCTGAGAAATTGGGGGTTCTGTCCTGCTAAATGTTTGAATGAGAACTGCGGAGGGTCTGGAAGAGGCTAAAAAAAGGAACCTGAGTTTTGTTCTCCATATCTTCCCCCATATGAGAAACCCTCCACCTCTGAGTGAAGAGGCAACTTCTTTGAATTCTGATTGTGCAGTAGGTAAGGTCTTTTCTCAATTTTGTTTCTTCTCAATTATTTTCATAGTTGGAAGAATTTGTGGAGCGGGACAAGTTTGAACAGTCCTCCTCAACACATGCTGCAAGGGAGAGAATTCTGAGTTGATCTTCTGCCTTGGTGGTGTTATTTGAGCTCAAATACATGTGCTGGAAAATTGTTGGCCAGATCCACACGAATTTGGGGGAGGGGGTTGGCACCTGGGATAGTTTAACAGCCAAGTCTTCCTGTGGGAATTCAACCACTTCTTCCCCTCTGACCATTGATGGCACAGAGACATTAACATTTAGAACAGGGCCCTCTGAATTATCTGTAATTCCTACCCATGGATCCCCTTTCTAATGCCTGATTTTCTGTGTTGCTATTTATCAAAGACAATTCTTTATGGCATGTGTGAGTGATATAAGTTGCTTAATCTATTGTGACCATGTACTGCTGAAGTCTTAACCTGGGTAGTATTTTCTTCTCCAAGAAGAATTTCAGGTGTAAGAGCATTAGTGAGCTCATGATGATCACCTAACACTTGTTGTATCAGCTGCCTGTGTCTACTTTATGCAGCTGCAGCTCACTGTCTTTAAGGTACCAAATCAGGCAACAGAGGGAGCTCACCAGCTACAGAGTGAAACCTGTAAGACTGACTACTCTGTAGTCCCTTGACTTCACATCCTGTCCACCATTCATATTCTTCCATTTAGTGTTCCACTTCATGTATCATGTGTTTGAGGACATCTAGCCTGAATTTATTGCTATTTGGTAAGTCTGTGGAGGCTACGCTACCTGCTGACATGTTTTTCTTCTGCTTGGAAGGCGCAAACAAATCCATTTTTCCTTTTATTTTATTTAACAACTGTTTTTTGCTTCCTTGGGGTTAGCACCTGTCCCACAATATAGCTTGAGTCTAGAATCTCAGTAGATTCTTCAGACTGAAGCCTGGTGTGGATTTTCTTGGCAGCACTGGTAGGATTTAAAGCAGCTTTTTGTTCCCCTGATGGAGGGACAGATGATGGAGTTCCTGGAGGGGTTACCTGTGACTGTGTTTCTATTTTTTGCTGAATATCAGTCCACAGTTTAATTAAATCAGAATTATATTCTCTTAGTTGGGGGAGAAACCTGTCTGCATTCCTATTTGACTGAGAGTTTAGAGTTACCCAGTTCATTCTCACTTTCTTCTGTTACAGTTTCTCCTTCTTCATCATCATCTACTTCATTAGGAGCCTGAGGTTCCATGACAGATTCACTAAGAATGGCCTGGGTGACAGGGTCTTGATTGACCACTATGAGACCTTGTTAAAGATCAGGAGCCACTGTTACATTTAGAAATCCTATGCACCTATGAGAATCTTAGTTGATTCTGGTATAAGTATAATGACAGAAGATAGTTTTTCCTAGATTTCTGTTTTTATTTCTTCTTCTTCTTCTTCTTCTTCTTCTTCTTCTTCTTTGTCTTTTTTTTCCCTATACATTTGAGGTCTTTATAGGAAAAGAATTACAAGCTGTTGACATAACATTTCTCTCTTTGGACACATTTCAGGATAATAAAAATTCCTCCCATCTTCATGAAGATTTGCTTACATTCTAGAGTATTAAGAAACTTAGATATACCATCCCTTGAGAGACATCTGATTAGATTTCAGTGTAATAAACCAAGAAGGCCTTCACCTCCTCAGATCACAAGAGCCTTTGACATTCTAGACCAAAATAAAGTTTTTTTTCTTTTTCCCACAGGGGCTAATGGATGGAAATACCAGCTATCCAACTTAAGCACTAAATGTTATAATTTTGGAGTGCCTCTCCTGTGATATGAACTCACTGCATTCCCAAATAATACCTTGTTCTCACTCTGAGCAATTGACTGATTGTTTGTGTCCTCCCAAAAGTGTATGTTGAAATACTAACACCAATGTGATTGTATTAGGAGGCAGGGCTTTTGGGGCGATGAGGTCATGAATGGAGCCCTCATTAATGGGATTAGTACCTTATAAAACAGGCCTCAGAGAGCTTCTTCCCCTCTTCCACCATGTGAAGACACAGCAAGAAGAGAGCTGTCTATGAACCAGGAAGTGGACTCTCACCAAACACCACATCTGTTGGTGCCTTGATTTTGGACTTCTCAGCCTCCAGAACTGTGAGGAATAAATTTCTGTTATCTATAAGCCACCCAGTCTATGGTGTTCTTCTATAGCAGTCTCAATGGACTACTGCACTGTGTGTTCCAGTGAGGATTGGGGCTCAAAGAACTGGCACTAAGATCCTACCCAGGCTGGTGTTTTTGATGTGAGTAATGCATGGCCTGTTTTTCTGCAGTCTGATACTTCTATCAGGATACACATGAAATTACATAGACTAACTTGTTAACTTGCAAGTAGGGTAAAGTCTCAGACCCTTCACACTTTCTGACTTAACATATATTCCATAAAATATTCTCTACAAACAAACAAAAGAATCTGTTCTACAAAACAGAATTAATAATATCAGTCTGAATAATATCCTTAATATTTAGATTTGTTTCCTTCAAGATCTCGGTGTCTGTGGTTTTCGGTTTATGATACTATCCAAAAAACAAACAAGCATCTATGGCTGTGGTAAAAATCAACAAACTGTGATTAAGCTGAAAGAGCATAAACTACCACATGTATATAATAATCATGCATGTATGCAATGACGTCTTCCACAGATTTGGGGGTTGCATAGGTGGCTGTGGTCAGTGGAGCATTCCTAACCACTTCTGGTTAGGCGCTGTCCCATTGGAATTGATTTTTGCTCAAATAAGTCATAAAATACTTAATGTACCTTAGTTTATCTTTTAACCATACAAACCTGTTAATTGCATTCCTTGGTTTATTAAAAAAAAAAGACATTGCTGCTGTGGGTTTGTCTTCAATCAGTATCAGTTCTTAGTTTCTCTCATTTTGAAAACACAAGTTCCTCAGTAGGCAGGGGAACAGGTTTGCCTTTCTAAACAACAAATATTTCATTAAGAAATACCAAGATATTTTTGAACAAGTAGAGAAAGCCCTATAGACCTCTACTTTACTTTCAAAATTGCTACTATCATCTACAAAGGGGCAGATGTTGTCTGAGCATAAGAATATCAAAACAACGATGCCTATTTAAAATGTATTATTCTGTGTTGATAAAGCCAAGAGGATATTATCACTTGTGACATCTGAGCAGAAACAGTATAGCTATCATCATTTAAGATGATGGACTAGATAACTTCTAAGGTTTCTTTCTACTTTAAGAATATATTTAGTAATTGTGTGAGATAATAATACTTTCTGTTGCATCCATTTTGAAATTGTGCACGACACTGATTTTAAAGCATGGTTCCCTTTCAGTCTCCCTATCACAATGAATGGTATCAATATCCATTAAGTTTTACCAACTTAGAAACCCGGCATCATTCTTTTTACCTCTCCTCTATAAATAGAATCCATACTAAGCCCTTTGATGGATGCTCCAATTTATTCACATTTATTCATCTTCACCACACTAACCTCATGCAAGATATAATCATCTCTTACTTAAACTACTGAATTACTTCTATCTGAACTATAAACCGGACTCAGTCTTTAAGATCACAATTTGAGAAAATGCATTTTTAAAGCACCTATGCCAATCTTAGAAAAATAAACATGCTATAAATTCCCACTTCTTTCAGTACCTGCATATGTATGCCAACTAATGCCCAATTCTCATAATGTAATCTAAATAGTGTCCTCTAATATATCCTAATCCAAGCCATCATTTCTTCCTTTTTTTTTTTTTTTTTTTTTTGCTCTTCTTGATCTGGACACTGCAAAAGGAAAAGAAGTTTTGGGAGGGAAGCAGAAATTTTTCTGTGACTTCTCACCAAAAGTTCGTAAGGGTTAAATCTCTCTTTACCAAGAAATCTAATCTTCATATATTTTAAAATTAATGTGAATATTCTGTTCTTCAGTGGCCCTTTTGGATTAGCAAGTTACATTGTCAATGACTTTAAGCAACTACGATTTCATAAATTTTATTGGGAAAAAAGTCCTCCATGTGTGTTTAAGCACTATCCTTTTGTATTAGTTCTTCAAAGGGCATATGTTATGAAAGTTCATTCTGAAATATCAAAAGTGACCATAAAATTTGCCATGGTCATACTTAATTCATCCCAGAAGTGATATGCTTTTGCCAAGTTAAAGTGATAATAGCATATCCTCCTTTTTTCTTCTCAGTGAATGACACTCTAGAGGATATGATTGTCCAGTGATGTCAAAGTCACTGAGGCAGTGAAATGAACTTTATCACTCATATCTAATAGAGTCATTGAACTGTATTAAAATTAAACCTACATTTTACTTCCTGGAATAGACAGAGGATGAACAGAAACTGAGCTTCAATAATTCCAATTTTGGAAAAAAAAATAGTCTCTACTATTTCAAAAAGTTTTGGAGGGCAAATAAACTTCAGATATATTCTTTTTTAAAGAGATAAATCAAATGGGTTATTGCTGGGTACTCTTTTATTTATTTTTTTTTTAATTTTTTTTTTTAACATTTATTTATTTTTGAGACAGAGAAAGACAGAGCATGAACGGGGGAGGGTCAGAGAGAGGGAGACACAGAATCTGAAACAGGCTCCAGGTTCCGAGCTGTCAGCACAGAGCCCGATGCGGGGCTCGGGCTCACGGACCGCGAGATAGTGACCTGAGCCGAAGTCGGCCGCTCAACCAACTGAGCCACCCAGGCGCCCCTGCTGGGAACTCTTTTAAACACTAAATTGTAGCTATCTAGTAAGTTAGGAGGTATAGCTTGCAGTGTCTTTCCCCTAACTGGTTTATTTTGTTTTGTTTTGTTCTGTTTTTAGTCAAACTTCTCCAGGATAAAGATTTTACTTCAAACACTCTTATGTAATTAAGTGTGGCCCTGTGACAAAATTTTGGCTAATAATTAAAGATAGAAATGTCAGATGTCAGCTGCTTGGAATTTCTTCAGTAGTTCACATGAGTGCTTTCTTGTTTTGTTTGTTTTAATTTTTTAATGCTTATTTATTTTTGAAGGAGAGAGAAAGAAAGAGACAGAGTGTGAGTGGGGGGAGGGGCAGAGAGAGAGGGTGACACAGAATCCAAAGCAGGCTCCAGGCTCTGAGCTGTCAGCACAGAGCCCAACGCAGGGCTCGAACGCACCGCAGGGCTCGAACCCACGAACCATGAGATCATGACCTGAGCCGAAGTTGGACACTCAACCGAGTAAGCTAACCAGTCCCCCAGTGCTTCCTTGTTTTATGTGTCTTTTCCTGGCTGCTACTGCTTTTATACAGATGTGGTGACTAAGTGCTAAAGCCTCCATATGTCCCAAATGGAAAACCAATAGAGCCTAAGTATATTGACAATGGAATGGAAGGATGCTGCGTATCTGGGGACTCCATGACACAGAGTTGCCATACCAGCCCTGGCATGCACACCTTCAGCCTTTATATGAAATAGTGATATACTTATATCATCTCTGGTTTATGACCCTTTAATTGTGGTGTTTCCACTAAACTCTAAACCCAGTGGATAGAGTGACATTTCCTGGGAATAAAGATGTTCAGTCCAGTATATTATGCTATAAATTGCTTGTTACAAGTCTTTAACAAGGTAAGTACATAAATAGAAAATAAACATTCAGATACTTCTACAATGATTAACATTAATATGATGTTTTTATTGTATTTTACAAAAATATTCATCTGCATTAGATAAGAAAAATAATAGAGATCCTTATCACAGGTAATTTGAAACTATTAGGCAACATGTATTATGTGTATGTGTGTGTGCATGTGTGTGTGTAATTATTATTTCCACTTGCTAGTAAATATCTAATGGAGGACAGGCTTTATCTGAAGAGCTTAAAATTGTTTAACAGATATGAAGTGATTCTATGTCTGCTCTCAGTTTCTATTGGCCCTGAAAGATGATCAGGAACCCACTTTAGCTACTCTTGGAATTATATTTCTTGCACCAAACATATTCCAAAACCCAGGTATGAAAAATGTGCCAAGCATGTGTGTGAGTATTGAGACTCTTTAAAAAAAAATTTTTTTTTAATATTTACTTATTTTTGAGAGAGAGAGAGGAGAGAGAGAGAGAGAGAGAACAGGCATGAGTGGGGGAGGGGCAGAGAGCAAGGGAAACACAGAATCTGAAGTAGACTCCAGGCTCTGAGCTGTCAGCACAGGGCCCCATGCGGGGCTGGAACCCCTGAACCGTGAGATCATGACCTGAGCCGAAGTTGGGCACTCAGCTGACTGAGCCACCCAGGTACCCCAAGAGACTCTAACAGAGGTACTATGAGTATCTTTGTGCTAAAATCTTGGTCCTAAGAACATCGAAGTTCAGGATGTGAGGGCATAATGATAGGCCCAACTGTAGAGAAATATCTACCACTAAACAAGTTAACTTTGGCCCCCCCCCCAAAAAAAAAGTCAATATAAATGACAGTTCTTGAATAACCCAAATGGATAGAGTTCAAGGTAAAACATTTTTCTAGAAGTGGAATGCAATTGCTGAAGGGCAGAGAAAGGAGGGTGGAGGAAGGGAAGGACAAGAATGAGGGAGGGAGAGAAAGTAGAGGGGATGGAATTTGTTATATTTTACATAGTTCCTACAAGTGTGTGGTGGGAGTGTGATGTCACACAGGAAGAAGTTTAAATGGGGCAATGGTTAATTTATTATTGTATCATACCATAGCAAAAAGGGGAATAAAATTTAAATGTAACAATCACCATTCTTCTACAAAAAAAAAAAAAATTATTCCCCCCCCCCACCGCCCAAATAGCCTTTACAAAAAGGAAAAGAAAAGCAAGTGATGCCTGCATCACAAGCAAGATAATGTTCTTATTCCTTGTCTTCATGATTTTCCAGGCAACGTGCAATTCATTTCAAATTTGTGGTTTTATTTATTGCTCAATTTTGTTTATCTTATTTGCTATTGAAGATTGCTTTAGAAAGTCTATCAAATATACAACTTAATGGGTACTCCAGCTTCTGGTTTTATTGCTGACTATGAACAATACAGAAAAAAAAGAGAGAGAGAGAGAAACAGTTTTATTATTACCTACGGCCACTTAAAGATAAACCGTAGCTCAGTTATTAGGGGGAATTGGATGTCTTTTCCAATCAGATTTGGAGAGAATGTAATTCTTGAGGGTAAATAACATCTAAGTAAGAAAGAGGTATAAATATAATTAAATTACAATTCTCAAAACAAGTAAAACTGTGATGTTTCTCATGATATATTATACCTGACATATTTTAAAAGGAGTAAAGAGAAATAAAGTTTGTTTAAAACTTAAATAAACAATATACTTGTAACTATTGAATGTGTCTAATACAGCTAATGACTAATCTTTAGTATGTACTCACTTTATTTCAGGTATTGTATTAAATCACATTAAAGAGTAACAACCCCATTTCGTAGATAGGGGCTTACTCTTATTTTATATGGCTTTCACGTAAATAAGTTTATGTTAAACATGGTGGGGGGAAGGGAGGAAAACAGAACAAAACTATATAGTAAGTAATAAAATAATAATAAACAACAATAACAAGAAAAATATTTTAAAAAGACAGAAATGAAAATGTAGAGGAGGAAAAGGTTTCCCTTGATCCTCTTAGGGTCCCTGGCTGTACCTGAAAATTAAATTTGTAAAGACAGATTTACAGGAGAAAAACATATACATTTATTTAATTTATAAGTTTCATATGACGGGACATCTGGGTGGCTCAGTCCCTAGAGCGTCCGACTTCAGCTCAGGTCATGATCTCACACTCCATGAGTTCGAGCCCCGTGTCGGGCTCTGTGCTGGCAGCTCAGAGCCTGGAGCCTGCTTCAGATTCTGTGTCTCCCTTTCTCTCTGCCCCTCCCCTGCTCATGCTCTGTCTCTCTCTGTCTCAAAAATAAATGAAAACATTAAAAAATTTTATAAGTTTTATATGACATGGGAACCTTCGTAAAGAAATGAAAACCCAAAGAAACACTTAGACCTGTGCACTTTTATGTAGGTTTGATGAAGAGTAGACAGCTGTGAAAGAATAGGATAGGGTGAGGAGTATGAGATAATTGTAGCAAGTTTGGTCTGTTTATTTAGACTCTTCATGATGGTCTTTGTCTTCAAAGGTAAGGATTCTCCTTTCCTTCTGGTATAGGGAAGGCGCCTCTCATTTGAGAGATTTATGACCCGTTTCTGAAGAAAGAACAAGGGGCTGGGAGAGAAGGCCAGAGTGACTCAAACTCTCAAATTCCTTCAGCTGAAAATATTCAACATGCAAGTGTGCAATATGTTGGGGTAATGTGTCCTGGACCCCTTCAAAAATTATATTTATGCTAGTGTTAGGTATATATCGAATACTGGAAAATGTAACATTAGATTTTTTTTTTAACTGAAATACAGCTGTAATATTGGCACTTCAATTACTCTCAGGCAATTACTATCTATACCTTTTTATGAAAGAATTTTAGGACTCTGAAAGGATGATCAGCTTTTCCTAATAAGCAGTATACAACTAATCATATTTTAGCAAACTGAAAATATTAATGGCAATCTGCACCACTGTAAATACCAACAGCAATTGTAACACACATCTCAAGCTTGCTCTCCCTTTTGAACAGTACCTTTAAGAAACATCAGGATGACTGGGTGCCTGGGTGGTGTAGTTGGTTAAGTGTCTACTTCTTGATTTTGGCTCAGGTCATGATCTCAAGTTTCCTGAGATTGAGCCCTCGTTGGGCTCTGGGTAGACAGCACGGGGCCTGCTTGGTGATCTCTCTCCCTGGCTGTCTGCCTCACCCACTCTCTCTCTATCTCTCTCTCTCTCTCAAAAATAAAAACATATGTTGTCAAGATGACAACATCAGAAATAAAAAAAGAACTTAGAAAACCTATGGTATTCAAAAAGAGAAAATTTGGAAAATGCAACTGTATCTAGTCTGTAAATATTACAGCTGTTTCCAAAAGACTGCTGTTAGAATTTTCAAAATATAAGAGCTCATTTAATGCCTAATAATTTAGGGCAATCATCTTGACTTTTTCATTTCTTTTTTCTCTATCATATTAAATAAGAGATTTGAACAGAAGAAATCTTATTGTGAGTTCAGTACTGGAAGGAAGACTATATGAATGAATTTAATTTGCTGGTTAATATTAACAAGTAAATGTTAGAAATGGGCTTTCATTGGTCAAATTTGATATGTTTAAATTTTGTGAATTAACTAAAACATTTTAAAGACAACGCCCACCCTTGCAAAAAAAAAAAAATCTGCTGGACCTGTGGACTATACCTTAAAGATAGTATGTGAGGTTTTATTCTTATGATCCTGTGTTCATCCATTGGTATAGTAATAGTTTTAGTTTTCTGATACTATCAGAAGCTTAACTTACCTATTCCGGTTAACCTTTCATTCAGCTTTTCATCCACTCTACTCAGGAGGTTTAGGATTGTCTCTGAATTGTTCAACACTGACTGAATCATATTAATATTGAATAAATAGGGGACTAATGTTGTTGCATTTACCTGAGCCCTTTCTTCCTGAAAATCTTGTTGAGAGACCCTCCCCTCCTCTCTTGTGTTCTGAGAAATGGCTAACTGCAAGGGAGTGACTTTCCTGGCATATTTCAAGAATTAAAAACCTCCAGCCTTCAAATAAGACTCACTGTCCTCCTCCATAATCTCCTTATTTCCCTGTGAACCCTCCTTTTCCTCACTAGTCTTTTACAATGTCTTCATTAATGAATGTTCCTTCTGTTACAACAGCCCGAATAAAACCATCTAAGTAATTTGGTCTTTCACAGCACTTTTTAGATCGATAAAGTGAATAGAATTTGAGAAGCGGACATTAGGAAGGTTTGGATATGACAAGGAGAGATAATTTTTAATATTTATAATTATATTTTAATTTTTGACAGTTTACTTTCCTCTCTTTGATATTAGGAAGTTTTTCCTTTTTTTCCTTGACTCTACTACAAACAGGATTGCTTTCATAATGTATGAGGTCATTTGATGATCTAGTTATTTTCTTAGTTTATATATATATTTAAAAGGGTTTTTGTTTATTTGTGTTCTGATTCAGAGCTAGTGCTAATATTCACCTGGGTTCTATTAATATGCCTACATTTCTCAGAAAAAATAAATAAACTTTATGAAAAATGTATTTTTACAATTGCTTCTCTTAAAATGGTTTTATAATAAAAAATTTTTTTTAGTTTCTCTGTAAACATTTACTGTGCATACTTGTTATTACAGTCCAAGGGAGCTTTTATTTCTTTTGTTTTATTAACATTTATCAAGGATTAACTAAGGATTAGGCATTGGGCTAAATGGTTTAAGTTATTTTCACAATCCTCAATATACTTACAGTGAGGAAATTCGGGAACAAAGAGGTTAGGTAATTTGCCCTACTCACATACATGGAGAAAGACAGAGCCTAGACAGAGCCTGAGTGACCTGAACCCCAGTTGTAACCTCTTAACCACTCAGAATACTTCCAGAATGTTTAAGGAAATGTTTTGTATGTTATCAAACTTACTACAAATTAAAAAAAAAAAAAATCTATCCGAATTAAACTAGTAAAAGGGAAGCTCGTTCACTAATTCCTGCTACTCTTATCTATAATTTATAGTTCCAAAGAAGAAAAGTAGACTGGTAAATGCATACAATGATTCTTTTTCTGACGGCCTTCCACGAGAGAAAGGCAGAAAAGATGAATCCTTTGGGATTCAGTTTGGGATTATTTCTGAGCCTTTGAAGAAAGGACGAGCAGAAATACCTTCCTCCTACCAAGATTGAGCAGTGCTAGGTATGCAAGGAGACAAGCGGGAAGTGGTGAGAGAAAGCGCATCTCACTCCAAGACTACTTAGGATCCCTACGCATTACCTTTTGATACTTACAAATAAGAGTGTCTTGGGTAAATTTTTCTTCATCTCCCCAAGCAGTTTGATATTACCTGATCAACGTCTTTTACATCTGATACTTAATCTCTCATAGCACTTTTCCCGGGTATTATTTGCTTTTAAATGCCTTTCTTCTCACTGTTCTGGATATAAAGAACCATTTGTTGTTTAAAATTATGCTTCCAACACCAATTTGGATTCTTGGCATTATAGAAGGGTTTCAATGAATATTTGACAGATGAATATATTGCATTATTAACATATTACATTTAACTTATCTTCACCCTATAAATTACAGAGAATCATATATTCATTTTAACATAGATCTATAATTTCTATATGCTTGCATAAGTTCAAGCCAATTGAATAACTGAGATTTTTCTAAAAATTCCTGATTGTTTTCATTGGCGCTCTGTTTATTTTTTTTTTTAATTTTTTTTAACGTTTATTTATTTTTGAGACAGAGAGAGACAGAGCATGAATGGGGGAGGGTCAGAGAGAGGGAGACACAGAATCTGAAACAGGCTCCAGGCTCTGAGCTGTCAGCACAGAGCCTGACGCGGGGCTCGAACTCACGGACCGCGAGATCATGACCTGAGCCGAAGTTGGCCGCTTAACCACTGAGCCACCCAGGCGCCCCATTGGCGCTCTGTTTAAATTAATAGCATAAAATATGAATAGTAGCATTAGTCAAAAAAGGTTTTCAGTCCCTAAAATAATGTCTTTTTATGACCATAGATCTGATTAATTTTGATTGCGAATGTAGATCTAGGAATGTGATATATATATATATATATATATACCCTTTTTTTAAGTTTATTTATTTTGAGAGAGAGATTGCGTGCATTCAAGTGAGTGGGGGAGGGGCAGAGAAAGAGGGAGAGAGAGAATCCCAAACAGGCTGCACACTGTCAGCAGGGAGCCGACACTGGCTCCAACCCATGAACTGTGAGACTCTGACCTGAGCTGAAATTAAGAGTCGGACACTTCACTGACAAATGAACCACCCAGGTGCCCCAGTGATATATTTATTAAAGAAATATAATTTTATACACTAAACCATTTGATAATCAACAAATGCATAGAATATTAGACTAGCCATCCAAACAAAAATATTTTATGATTGATTAATCTGCTTCTCTATTCCTACTCTTCCAGGGAGTAAGTAGACACTGTTGATTTCCTAGGACTTAGAAACATTAATGTAGTGTCATTGTATGTTAAAATAAGGCACCTTTTTACCCTGAAAACACCTTTGCTTTCTTTTTACTACATTCTTTGGTATTACTTTGCTAGTTCAATTCAGTAGTCAAGCTTTTAGTCTCCATGGTTACTTTTGCAAATGTAATTTGGTGAGAAGATGAGAGTAAAAATCAATCAAGGCAGTACCTGGATGTGCAATTTAGCTATTCTCCCTAATGTGTACACTTCATAGCCTGTTTTCTACAGTCCTTTAGGAATTATCTTAATGTTTTAATTGAAATCAAACTACATTTAATATAATCCTTTTTCAGTATTTAAATTAAAAATAAATTTCCCCAATAAAAATAATAAAAATAAAAAATAATAAAAAATAAAAATAAATTCCCTGTAAGCATCTTCTATACCAGTTAAAATCTAAAGTTGCCATTTGTATCAGCCAATTATTGTACATTATTTGTATCTGGTAATAGAAGTGAGGGAAAGGAATGGGTTTTGGACTTTGAAGAAACATAGGCATTTAAGTATATATTATTTTTAAAAGTGTTGCAAGATTCTTTACTTCACTACACAGGATTCATTGTCTCACCACTTCGAAGAATGAAGAGGTGGACACAGAATAAAATGAGCAGCAGGAAAAAGCTTATTATAAGATTAGAAAGTAAGAATAGTATTGGGGTGCCTGGGTGGCTCAGTCAGTTGAGCGTCCTGATCTCTCATTTTGTGAGTTCAAGCCCTGCATCCGGCTCTGTGCTGACGGCTCAGAGCCTGGAGTCTGCTTCAGATTCTCTGTCTCCTCTCTCTCTGTTCCTCCCCGACTCAGTCTCTCTGTCTCTCTCTCTCTCTCAAAAATAAGAGTAAAGATTTTTTAAAAAATTAGAAAGTAAGAATAGTATGAAAGCTCTCTGCAGAGAGGGGACACCAGCAGCTATAGGCAAGGGCTGTGTTTTTTAGGGTTTGGGTTGGCCTCTCTACTTTCCCCTTGTTCCTTTTCAAGTTCTACCCTTACCAGCTGGTTAACTCTAAATGTCTAGTCATTCTTTTTTGATTGGCTCATTTCCATTGTACAAGGTGGTCTATGGCCATACTACTGTTCCTTGTGGGTCATGTGTTCTATGGTCTACTTATTTTTAGTCAGGTCTTCTGTTTGTCAAATTCCTGAGGGAAACCTGAGGGGAAGTCAGTGCTGTCTGTTACATTTTTAAGAGGAACTTTATGCCTGAGGGAGTTTGCTCGCGTTCAGACTTTCCCAGAAGAAATGTTTTAAAATATGTGTTTTTCCCCACCCAGGGACCTTCAAGCCCTAGCCTCTCCCTTTCTGCTTACTGAATCCTCTCTTTCCCTATCATAAAAGGACTTTGACATTTTTGTGTATGGGCATGAAGGATAAAGGATATGACAATTGTGAAATTCCAAACATTCATATCGTATCAAGTTGCAACTAGCATAGCATTATCTATATAGAATAAGAACACTTTACATTTTACTATAAGTAATCTAGTATCCATAAGTTGGGTTTTGAGCCAGTATGAGCCAATACTTATTTTCTCATAAGTATTATTTAATAAAATGAATTGTCATAGCTGTACTATGTAATTCTGTTCTTAGTTCTGTGATGGATACAGTATAATCTAAAAACAAAACTGTTATTTTGAATATTGAGGTAATGATGAATTATTAATACATATGAAAGTACTTTATAAACATGAAAAATATTTTTGCTTTTGAGTGAGTGTGCTCTATATGCAAAAAATACTGTTAGTGGTGGTTTTCTTCATGGAATAAAAAACTTTTAAAGGTAATAGTGTAGACAAACAATATTTTCCTTAAGTTTCTAAATTGAACTTTCAAAGTCTTGGTGCTTTAGTTATAAATCTCTGAAATAGTAACAGTCCCTCTTAAGGGAGCCCTTGATTAATATATACTTATATAAATTTAAGCACATTAAATTACCTTAAACGATCAATCCCATTTTGAACTTATTTAAATTCCCTCCAACATTTTAATCTTCATTCATAAATATAACAACACTTGTGTTTTAAGTGTGTGAAGTAATTATCTTGAGACAGAAAACATTAAAACATTAGCCAACTCTAATAATACATTAAAATTATAAATTCAGTGGTTTAATTTTTAATATTCAAGTGTTGTCCATAATCTTCATCACATTTTCTTTTACCCTGCCACATAAAATTTATTTTTTGACTTTTTTAAAGATGCTTATTTATTTATTTTGAGAAAGAGAGAGAAAGAGAGCAGGCATGCGAGCCAGCACCAGCAGCAAAGGGCAGAAAAAGAGGGAGAGAGAATCTCAGGCAGTCTCTAAGCTGTCAGCTCAGGGTCCCATGTCGGGTTCAATCTCATGACCATGAGGTCATGACCTGAGTCAAACTCAAGAGTCAGATACTCAACTGATTGAGCCACCCGGGTGCCCCATTACCCTTCCACATACAATTTAAAATCTCAAATCAGTATTACTTCCTAAATCTTAATATTACTTACTAGGATCTTAAGGCCGTTGTAAAGAATTTCTAACGCATCAAAATCCATAAATACTGTTAAATTAATTAAAGAAGGAGTCCATTAGACTGAGATGGTTCTAATGCCCTGGTGGCCTACATAAGCAAACCAAAACATAAACCCGTAAATGGCTCTAGGTTATGAAATCAGAGTGCTAAGAACAACCAGTCACAAACAAAGCTTCAAGCTATAGTCAATGGAGTTTTATTTTGTTTCTGTACCTTCTTTATGTAAGTCTTTCCCCTGGCTCCCTTAGGTGGAATGCTTTTAAACCACTTCTGGTTTGGTGCCGCCACAGTGAAATCTATTTTTGTTCAATTAACTCTTAAAATATTTACTATGTCTCAGTTTATCTTTTAACACTACAAATATTTTAATTGTATCTCTCAGTTTAATGCAAAAGGCATTGCTGCTGTGGGTTTTTCTCCATCCTCTATATAAGAAGTCTAAGTCTCTTTGAAAATACAAGTTCCTCAGTAGGCAGGTAAATAGGTTTGCCCTTCTAGGTAAACTGGGGATTAGTTCCCAAACTAAAATTACCATCTCAAAAGAATCCAGGATTGGTAAGAATAACTGTGATTGATTATTACCCCAGAAATTTGGCTACATGAAACCAGAGACTACTGTCCTCTCCAGTCTCAGTAATACTGAAACAGATTATAAAATAATGGGGATAGTATAAATATATGACCTACTTTCTCTTGCATCTTCCTTTGTAAAAAATTGCAGCTTTTTGTAATTGGAACAGTCTGCTTATCATATACCCCGTTCACCTAGCTATTATTTCTCTGCTGGGTTTTGGGAGTAATCCAATAAGTAGCACCCTTCCCCATCTAGTTTCTATGCCAATTAAAAAAACAATTAGACAAAGAGAAAGCAGATGAGAACCAAAGCATTACTTTTCTTCCTGATAAAGTTTATACTGGAGTACATGGATCAATATGAGAACTGAGCAAGATTGCTAACTCCCTACTTGATAACTTCATTGACAAAACCAGAGGGGAAATAGAATTTGCAGAGAAATAATTACTTACATTAGTGTTTCTCAGAGTTTAACAAATCACACTAGATATTTTGTTAAAAAGCAGGATCTCATTTAGCAGCTTTGGCTGGATCCCAGATTTAGCATTTCTAACAAACTCCTAGGAAATAGTAAAGTTGCTTGTTCAGGGACTATACTTTGATTACTAAGGTCCCAGACTAAGCATCCAGAAACTTTTTCTGTAAAGGTACAGAAAGTAAATATTCTAGGCTTTGTAATTATATGGTCTCCATCACAACTAACTCTGCTGGTGTAACTAGACAGTAACCACAGTAAATAGTGGAGGAGGCATGACTATGTTTCAATAACACTGTATTTAGGGCTTCCTGGGTGGCTCAGTCTGTTAAGTATCCAAATTCGGCTCAGATCATGATCTCATGGTCCATGGGTTCAAGTCCTGACAGGGGCTCTGTGCTGACAGCTCAGAGTCTGGAGCCTACTTCAGACTCTGTGTCTCCCTCTCTTTTTGCCCCTCCCCTGCTTACACTCTGTCTCTTGAAAACAAATCAGTGTTAAAAAAAATCAATAACACTGTATTTATAGACACTGGAATTTGTGTTTTACATAATTTTCATGTGTGGTAGAATGGTAGTCTTCTGATTTTTTTCCCCCCAATCATTTAAAGACGTAAAAACTGAGGCGCCTAGGGGGCTCAGTCGGTTGAGTGTCTGACTTTGGCTCAGGTCATGATCTCACGGTTCGTGAGTTCAAGCTGCACATCGGGCTCTGTGCTGACAGCTTAGAGCCTGGAGCCTGCTTCAGATTCTGTGTCTCCCTCTCTCTCTGGTCTTCCCCTGCTCACACTCTGTCTCTCTGTCTCTGTCTCTCAAAAATAAATATTAAAACAAATAAAGACATGAAAACCATTTTTAGTTTATAAGCCATAAGAAAACAAACAGTGTGCTGCACTTGGTCTGTGCCCTCTGGTTTGCAGACTCCTGTCAGAGATCATTACTTCACCCTGCCCTCACAGAGAAAAAGAACAAATCTGAAGTTAGACAAAAAACAACTGGAAGAAGATTATATTAATGTCAATTGTAAGGACAAATACAAATGTAAACAAAGAGGTTTAATTCTTTCTTTAAAATAAGGGAAGAGATTTTTCCTCCCCTCCTCTTTCTCAGAAAATTTACTTTAGAAAACTTGTAATTCTGAGTACTTTCTCCTCTCTTTGAATTTATACATAAAAATTTTCAAAACCTAGATGGGCCC
Organism: Panthera uncia; assembly: GCF_023721935.1. Lineage (NCBI taxonomy): Eukaryota > Metazoa > Chordata > Mammalia > Carnivora > Felidae > Panthera > Panthera uncia. The sequence goes on from NW_026057576.1 coordinate 42,825,732, forward strand.
TTTGCAACTTTATGACATAGGAATGAATGTCTTTCTCAAGGGCCTGGTGTAGCCAGCACGCAGAGGTGTGGGGGTACCTGGGTCCAGGGTCCCAAACAAGCCAGGTTCAGCCAGCCACTCGCTGCTGACAAAAGCCAAGGCAGAGAAATTAGCGGTATTGAAACAAGAAAGGAAATTTATCTCAGCGAGGCCGACATCAGGAAGACTAGCGTCTCAAAGACTGTCTCCAAAATTCTGAAAATACTTCCAGGTTTATATAAGGAAAATGTGAGGCAGAAGTGGGTGGAAACGTGCAGGTAAACAGTGCAAGTCAAGTTGATCTTTGGGAGTCAATCAGAAGTGGGATGTTGCTGGTTCAGGGCAAGCTTGCTTGAAGGGATTATATGGGTTGGCATCAGGGGATGCTTTGCCCTCAGAGTCTTTCATGAGTCAAGAGACCACCTGGAAAGAAGAACCCAGCTAGAATGAGGTCAAAATGGAGGTAGCTGAAGTCCTCTTTCACTGAGGGGACCATCTCTTTGATATGTAATTATCATGGAAGACAACAGTCCTATCTCCTAGTTCCTGAAGGAAGGTAGGGGCCTAACTTCAGTGGGATGCTTGGTCCAGGTTGCAAAATTACCTGCTGTCATAAAGTTTGAGAAGTGTTCCTCCCTACCCCCCAGATAAAGCTAATTAACACAGATGCTTATCCCAATTACCCAGTAAAATTAGGTGAACTATGTGTGACAAATGGTTCTATCTAGTCTTTTTTTTTTAATGTTTGTATTTATTTTTGAGACAGAGAGAGAGCACGAGCGGGGGAGGGGCAGAGAGAGAGGGAAACACAGAATCAGAAGCAGGCTCTAGGCTCTGAGCTGTCAGCACAGAGCCCGATGCATGGCTCGAACTCATCAACCACGAGATCATGACCTGAGCTGGTCTGATGCTCAACCGACTGAGCCACCCACAGGTCCCTATCTAGTCTTCTTATTTGAGAACTACTGTTTGTCTTTTTGCTTTTCTAATTTATTTTTATTTTTTTAATCTTTATTTATTTTTGAGAAGACAGAGCATGAGTGGGGGAGGGGCAGAGAGAGAGGGAGACACAGAATCCAAAGCAGATTCAAGGCTCTGAGCTGTTAGCACGGAGTCCCATGTGGGTCTCAAATGCATGAACTGGGAGATCATGACCTGAGCCAAAGTCAGATTGTCAACCAACGGAGCCACCCAGGTACCCCAAAAAATACTGTTTATCTTGAAAATATGTGGTAACTGAGGCAAGGGAAACCAAAGCAAAAATAAACTATTGAGATTTCATCAAAATAAAAAGCTCTGCCCAACAAAAGGAACAAGAAAATTGAAAGGCAACCTACAGAATGGGAGAAGATATTTGCAAATGACATATCCGATAAAGGGTTAGCATCCAAAATATAGAAAAAAAATTATAAAACTCAACACCCAAAAAACAAATAATCCACTTAAAAATGAGCAAAAGACATGAACAGACATTTCTCCAAAGAAGACATGCAGAGGAGATGAGAAGACAGACACATGAAGAGATGTTCATCATCGCTTACCATCACAGAAATGCAAATCAAAACTACAATGAGCTATCGACTCACACCTGTCAGAATGGCTAAAATCAACAAGAGAAGAAACAACAGGTGTTGGTGAGGATGTGGAGACAAAAGAACACTCATGTACTACTGGTGGGAATGCAAACTGGTCCAGCCACTGTGGAAACTAATTTGGAAGTTCCTCAAAAAGTTAAAAATAGAATTAGCCTATGGTCCAGCAACTGCACTACCGGGTCTTTACCCAAAGAATACAAAACACTAATTCAAAGGGATACATGCACCACTATGTTTATATCAGCATTATTGACAATAGCCAAATTATAGAAGCATCCACTGATTGATGAATGGATAGAGAAGAGGGGGTATCTGCATACACAATGAAATTCAGCCACAAAAGGAATGAAATCTTGCCATTTGCAATGACATGGATGGAGCTTGAGAGTATACTAAGCAAAATAAGTCAGAAAAAGACAAATACCATATGATTTTACTCATATGTGGAATTTTAGAAACAAAACAAATGAGCCACGGGGACAATAAAAAGAGAGAGAGAGAGAGGCAAACTAAGAAACAGACTGTTAACTATAAGAACAAACTGGTGGTTACCAGAGAGGAGGTGGATGAGGGCAATGGCTTAAATAGTGCTGGGGATTAAGGAGTGCACTTTGGATGAGCACCACATGATGTATGGAAGAGATGAATCACTGTATTATTGTACACCTGGAACTAATATAACACTGTATGTTAATGAATTTAAAAAAAGAATTTACTCTAAAGGGATAAAAAACAATATACAAAATTTGTATGTCACAAAATATTAATTTTCCATATGAGACAACCATAGTCCTTAAGATGATACAGTTCTAGGCCTTTTCAAATTATCTAGTAGTGTAATAGTGGAATATTTATAGGAAGAAGTCCTGTTAAACCTATGTAGGAAACAATAAAGTTGCCTTACAGAGGAAGAAAAATAATTTTTCCTTTATCTTTCTAGGCTCTTGGCTGAGAGTCCCCTGTAAAAAGAGAGATTAACAGGAGAAAAACAGAAGTTTAATAATCTATACACCTCCTGTACATGGGAGATACCTAGGAAAAGTGACTAACTCACCAAAATGACCCAACGTACCACCTTAAATACCATCACCAGGAAAAGATAAAAGGAGATGTTGGGGGTGGGAGCCAGTTATGGGAGGCTATCAAGTAAAGCATAGCAAACAAGGGTAAGGTTTTTAGGCAGATTTAGGTTGTTGCCTTCTTCGTTATGAGTTTGGGGATACCTGGGTGCCTCACTTGGTTAAATGTTCAGCTCTTGAGCAAGGATGGGGCTCTTGACTTTGGCTCAGGTCATGATCTCATGGTTCCTGAGTTCAAGCTCTGCATCTGGCTCTGCACTGGTAGTGTGGAGCCTGCTTGGGATTCTCTATATCCTTCCTCTCTGCCACTGCCCCACTTGCATACTCTGTCTCTCTCTCTTTCTCAAAATGAAGAAATAAACTTTGATAAAAAGGTTTCTAGGGGCACCTGGGTGGCTCAGTCACTTAAGAGTCAGACCCTTGATTTTGGCTCAGGTCATGACCTCATGCTTGTGGGATTGGGGCCCACATCAAGCCCTGCTTGGGATTCTCTCTGTCCTTCTCTGTCTTTCTGTCTCTCAAAATAAATAAATAAATAAAAACTAAAAAAAAAATTCGACATCTTCAGTCATCCTCCTCTTTTAGTTATAGAGATGGAAACATTCTTACAAGTGGAAATTTCCCCTATACATGTAAATGTCCCTTACTGGAAAATTATTTTATACTCAATTTTCAGAGCTTTTCCTCTTTCTGTTGTTTCTTTAAAAATAACCAGCTCAAGGGGTACCTGGGTGGCTCAGTCTGTTGAGCATCCTACTTTGGCTCAGGCCATGATCTCACTGTGAGTTCCAGCCCCGCATCAGGCTCTGTGCCAACAGCTCAGAGCCTGGAGCCTGCTTTGGATTCTGTGTCTCCCTCCCTCTCTCTGCACCTCCCCCACTCGTTCTCTGTCTCTCTCTCTCTCTCAAAAATAAAATAAAAGCATAAAAAAATAAAAAAAATAACCAGCTCAAGCTAATCCTTATGCCAAAGAGGCAAATTCTCCCCTTCATGCCTAAAATATTGATTTTGATTCTCATTCCTCCTATTATTATACTGTAATTTTCCTCTCTTTTGAAATATTAAAAACACTATGACCAGGTTTAACAAATGACATAGACATGTTTATTATTATTATTTTTTGAAGTTTACGTATTTCTTTATTTTGAGGAAGAGAGAGGGAGATAGATAGTGCCTAGTAGGGGCAGAGAGAGAAGGAGAGAGAGAGAATCCTAAGCAGGCTCCATGTTATCAGCACAAAGCTAGATGTGGGGCTCGATCCCAGGAACTGTAACATCATGACCTGAGCTGAGATACAAAGTCTGACGCTTAACCAACTGAGCCACCCAGTTGCCCTGACATGGACATGTTTAAAAGAAGAATTTCCCAAAGCCACAAAACCTTAAATTTGTTATAGAAACATTTTAAGAAATGTTTATAGAAATATAAGACCATAGAAATTTATAGAAATATAAGACCATAGATATTTCAATATTACATTTTAGCCTATGTGTAAATGTTAATGTTTTTAGGGTTATTATTTATCACAGGTTTTAGCTGACTGGTTGCAAATTTTAATTTCATACATAGACTTGCTGGTTTATTCAAACCATAATATTATGTAATTAATAATTTAAATTCTTTATACTCTTTGACTAGCCAATATTTTTCAGGAGATTGCACGAATGCTTCTATTCTTATTCAGTCTCCTGTTCCAGTATTTAGGAGAAACTTACAAATGTCATCTCTTTGATTTTATTTTAACTGTAAGATTGATTGCATTTTATTGGCTTTTAATGTGCAACATAAAAAAATTCAGTACTGCCATGTTTGGAGATTTGGATGTGATTGCATACTTTATAAAGAATTTTGAACCCTATTATGTATTCATATTCTCATTAACAGTCATCATTAAAATTGAAAATACTTGCAGAATATTCTAATACTTCATTGTGCTATTTATAAAAATGTTACACTTCAGGGATACCAATGTAATAAAAACATGGAATGGTATCTTGGAAAAACTAGCCTCATAGATGCTATTTTCTATACTTTATTTAAATATGCTTTATTAGCTAATTTTTTAAAAATGTTTTTAATGTTTATTTTTGAGAGAGACAGAGTATGAGTGGGGCAGGGGCAGAGAGTGAGGGAGACACAGAATCCGAGGCAAGCTCCAGGCTCTGAGCTGTCAGCACAGAGCCCAACACGGGGCTTGAACTCACCAACTGTGAGATCATGACCTGAGCCGAAGTTGGACTCTCAACCAACTGAGCCACCCAGATGCCCCGAATGCTTTATTAATTCAAAGAGCCAAATAGTGAATCCTATTAGCAAAAATTTTACCTCAAGTGGCAATCGTTAGCAGAACTGATTTATCAATTGACAGAGTCAAGTTTCGAATCCTGGACTGGAGTCTTGGCAGAGTAGGTAATAAGTGCTGGGACTTATTTAGTATGTGACCTTGGAGGACAATTTCCTTTTCAGCAAATTGGCACAATTAAATCCAGTCTCCCTATTTCATATAGGCTTATCAGTTCATCATCCAAAGTGCTGTTCAATGTCATCATTTGATCAATTACTGTATACCCTTACTCTGCAATATAAGCAGTCGCATAGGCTAATGTGATCTATATATAGAAAGTAGATGGTTGATGTAGCAAGTTTGCTTCAGGAAAATTCCTTATCAGGAAAAAGTGTAAAAATCTTGATTCATCAAATTTTAAATATGACCACCACAAAACTTTAGTGGTTAAAAAATAGACATACCTACTTTATCTTCTCCTCTATTCTTTAATTTCAAAACTAAGTTGTCTATTTTAGCTGGCTAATATTCTCTGTATGTTCTATGTCTTGGAGAAAATATGTGGGAAGAAGAAACTAAATGTACTTAATGCTACTAAACTATACACTTAGAAATGGTGAAGATGATAAATTTCATGCTATGCATTTTTTTACCTGCAATTTTTAAAAATCATTGATACTTCCTCCTGTCTTATACTTCTAGTGGCATAATTTTTCTGAGGTAAAATGTGACCAATAAATTTGATCAAATGTATATGTTGGGAAAATTTAGATTTCCTAATATTTCCTTTATACAAACTATCAATATTTTCCTTGGTTATTAGATTTCAAACATTTTTCTCCATCTGGCAATAAAAATCAATCCCATGGCTTACTCTGACTCAAAGAGGATTTTTCTTTTCACCTTTTCTAGATCCTGCACAATTATCAGCACTCATTATGTGATGTGTGTTTTGTAGGCATTATTTCTAACTACCTCAACTGAGTGACTACAAAAGAAAGCAATAATTAAAGACTGTATTTGATGTCAGTGTAATGTTTAAGAGGAAATAAACATTTTGAGAGAGATACATACTCCTTGATTATTTTGAAAACTCAAGCAATAAAAATGCCCTATCTCTACAGTATGCCTTATCAATTTTTTTATTTTTATTTTTTGAAATTTATTCATGTTTGGGGGGGGAGGGGCAGAAAGAGAGACACACACAGAATCCAAAGCAGGCTCCAGGTTCTAAGCTGTCAGCAGAGAGCCCAACGCGGGGTTGGAACTCATGAACTGTGATGTGAGATCATGACCTGAGCCAAAGTCAGATGCTTAGCTGACTGAGCTGCCCAGGTGCCCCAGCCTTATCAGTTTTTCACTCAGATTTTAATTAAAATTTATTGAAGAAAGATACAGTGATAAAAGCAAATTTTTTATTATTTATTAATTATATTTAAAATTTACATGAATCTATTAAGGACAATGTGTAATGTTTCCACTTTATGCTTTAAACAATTACAAACATTTGGCATAAAATAATGTGCATATCAATGTAACAAGTTTGAAAAATGGGAAATGAGAATCTGGAGTCTGCCCTCCTTCTAACAATGATCATTAATACTCCAAATGAATGGATCATAGATTTCTCCCTCAAAATTCTAAGTTGTTTTTGTTTTTTTTTTTTAATGAACAAATTTCTAAAGGACTTGAACATGCAATGATATATATAACATTCAGAGTAACTAGCTTCCATGCTTACACTGAACTCAACATAAGGCAAAAGCCCATAATTGTACTGATTCTTTGGCTCAGTGTGTTCAAAAAACAAAGCAATGTGGTAAGCCTAATGAAAACAATCTTTTGTGTTTGCCAGCTTCAGATTGCTAATACGGCTGCAACAAATTTCAACCATCCACTCTGATGATATAGCAGTTTTGATTAGCAGAACAGTTTGTTTTCTGAATGCAAGAGACAGGCATGAATCTGTTTCTCTAATTGTTCTCATAGTTGAGAAAATGAGGAAGAAGCGTGTTTGTTTTAATAAAATATCATTCTGCCTCCTGGAATGACCACAACTGATTAGGAAAATAGTAAACCAATCAGGTTCTGTCACACGAAATATCATGTCTTTGACTTCTTTGATATTGCCACAAACTAATAAAACAATTGAATGAGTTGTAGTCATGAAATTATCCGTGTCACAAATATTGGTCTCTCCTCTTAATTGCTCAAGAAAAACAAGCCTTTGGTAACTTTAGTTATTGTATTCTACAATACAAAACAAATTACCAATAACCATTCCTGAACTAACTAATATACGGCCAGACATTGTTTCACAGCAATTTGATGTTTTTTTTTTTATTCTTATAATTCTTTTTGACAGTCTACCTCTTTTGACATCAGTAGGTAAATCTACAGAAATCCTTGTTCTTGAAGAATTTTCATCTCAGGAAATTCTCATTCTTGCTCTCTGTTATAAAAATAACCACTCCAGCAAATAAAATCTCTCCAAATAAAAATAAGTCAAGGTTGCTTGATGACTACCACACAGGCACCTGCTCTCCCGATATTCAAAGAAGCCATCTGTTGAAAAAGATGAAACACAACTTAAGACAATTTTTACTGTCATAGAATAGTATACAAATTGTAATATATTTAAAACACTCATATGTGTTAAAATCATAAATACATGTGCTTCTATTTTCCCCATTTAGCCACAAGTAGTACAATAAAAATGGAAACAATGAAAATGGCATTTACAAAAGAGCAAAAATTTGCATATTGAAGTTGTTAAAACCTGCAGTCATTTATGGGATTTTTAATACAAGTAATAAGATATTTAATGATTTTTAGTGACATAAAGATACTATAGAAAAGTTTCCAACGAAGATTTATTTCTGGGCTTGCATGGACACATTTCTGACAATACTTCATAGTGGTATCTTGGAATATATTTCAGATCAAATAGCTATTACACTTATTGAAATAATTTTGAAGTTATTTCCCCAGATAGTCTACTGAATTAAATGTGTTATTCATTCATTCTAAACAGAGACATACGATGAAGTAACTTCAATATTTTGTCATAAACAAGCCATAATTACAATTTCTATAGTGCTTATTAAAAAAATTCTACCGTATGATAGTCATCAAAATGAGAATTGAGATGTTTTTAATAATCCTGAATATGAAACTGGCTAGAAATATATTAAAAACAATAATTTTTACACTTTGTAATGAAAATTTATTCCATAGAGGTAAGTCAAGAGTTGAATAATTTGAGCATTTTGATATGAAAGATTTTCATTACAGTTTTCTAAGAATAATTTATGCACATAAAAATATCAGAGTAGGCTAGAAATTACAGGATATTATCCCAAACTGAGAAGAAAGTGAATAAAATGTAAGAAATAAAACAGCTAAGAGAAAAATAATCTCAGATCACATATATTATCTTATTGATTGAGAAAGGATATGGTTTCACTCTCTAATATGAAAATCACCACCCATATCTACAGTTCTGTTAAATGTACTTACTGTTACCTGCCGTCCCTTTGCAGAGTTAACACATATGCACACGTGTGCACGCACACACACACACACACAAGCACACAGAGCAACTTCCTATGTGATAATTTTTTATTCCTTTCATTCGTATTAAGAATAATTTTTATAGATCACATCATCTTTATAATCCTATCATGTATTGTTATTTTTGTGATAGGTATGTGAATGGAATGTCAGGGAACAATATATAAAGCAACGTATACAAACTGAAATGTATCTCACTCCAAAATGCACATACTTTCCATTGCCCCTCTTTTTAAAGTATTGTTTCATATCAAAGTCATCTAACGAACTTTTACAAAGTATATTTGCTCATGCCCTACCACTCAATAGGAATGGGATGAATATTGGGTACTTGTATTTTTGAAAACTTTCCCAAATACCCTCCAATGTTCATTCAATACTGAGAAATGCTGTGCATAGTTTCTAGAAAAAGTATAACATGAATAGCTTCACTTTATATCTACATCTACATCTCCCTACATGCATGAGTGTGTTTATAAAAATAAGTCTCTGCACTTTGCAAAAATGTGTTGTTCCTCCTGTGATTCCTGTGCCAGTTAATGACACCACTCTCAAGTTACTCAAGATAGACACCTAGGGTACATCCACAACCTTTAGTTTTACCTCATCAACCCTACATCTGAATAATCATCAAGTCCTATACGTATCTCTCCATCCAACCTAATTATACCTATTCCTGTCAGTTCACATTACAATTTTACCTTGAGTGTGAAGCATTGCAGTATGCCACCCCAGGATATGCCACTTTGGCATATTGATTATTTTGAATTAAAGGTACTTCAGAGATGATTGGTACAGAAAGGACTTGCTGACCCTCCTTGGTCCCACTGAAAGAGGGAGATAAATCTCCCATGTGAAAGGTAACCTCCCTGTACCAGGACACTAGAAGGTATCCTTATCACCAGAGATAGGGAATTTAGAGCCAAGAATCCTGTATAAGTAAACTTTGTTACTTCTTCACCAGTTTACTACCACAAGCTCAAATCCCTTGTCAGTTCACAAATTTATCATTTTGTTGAAAATTTATCATTTTGTTGAAAAAGAATACAGCTTCCTGCTTTGGTCACTTCTTTGACTCTCGTATTTTTACGGGGTTCCCATACATACAAAATTAATTTTTTATCCCATTCATCCATCTTATATTAATTTAATTATGAGACCAACCAAATAACCTAGAAGGAGTAAAGAAAGGTTTCCACCCCTACAGTGGATTGGTAAAATAACCTCCTAACAGATTTCTCTGAATCTAATCTTGCTTTCTCCTGTTTTTCACATCCTATCAAGTGCAATTATTTTAGAATGGAATTCTGATTATTTACTTCCCTGCTTAAAATTCATTAACTCCCATTCAGCCTTATATTAAAGTCAAGATTCTAAAAACATGGCTTCTGGCCCTGCCTCATATAGACCCTGTTTATGTCTCCAAACTCCTTGCTCACCACTTTATTTTTGGCCAGTACAACATGTTCTTCCTGCAGTTCTTTTCAAATTCTGTTTCTCAAACCAAACCATTCCCCATATTTTTATCTGACTATTAGCCACCTGTCAGGCCTCATTCTACATGCCATTTCCTGAAGGAAGATTTCTCTACCCAATACACTTAAATTCTATCATATTGCTAAGTATTTCCCTTACCACAGAATTTATCATGCTATTTTGAGCATTAATATATTCTCCATAAATACATTTAAATACTTAAGAGATCTTTTGTCCTTTTCCCTCTTGCTCTAACTTTGTATTATATATATATATATAATTATTTATAATTTTATAAATATTTTATTTTATAAATATTTATAAATAAATATTTATAATTATTTATAATTTATAAAAAATAAATATATATATAAATAATAATTATATATATAATATATATATAAATTAATTAATTTTTATTTATTTTTTAAACCTGCTACGTTCTCCCTCCAGGGTTGCACCTTCAACCCTAGAATGACAACCTAGAAAAGTTGGCCACAGAAACAATTATAAAAACGAAACTGAGAATGTAGATATTTCACCAGGTTCCCTTGGAACTTATTCTCTACAGTAGTCCCCTCTTGAAGGGGGAATATGTTCTAAGACCTCTAGAGGATGCTTGAAACCATGGATAGTACCAAACACATGTTTTACTGTTTTTCTCCTGTACATACAGACCTATGATAAGGTTTAATTAACACATTAAGTACCATAAGAGATGAACAATAATAGCTAATAATAAAATAAAACAATAATAATAATATACTATAATAAAAGTTACGTGAATGTGTTCTCTCTCTCAAAATATCTTGTGCTGTACTCACCCTTCCTCTTGTGATGATGTGAGATGATAAAATGCTTATGTAATGAGATGAAATGAGGCGAATGATGTCGGCATTGTTACATAACATTAGGCTACAACTAACCTTCTGACAATACATCAGGAGGAGGATCACCTGCTCCCAAACTACAGCAGCCCATTGTTAACTGAAGCCAGGAAAAGCAGAAGTGCAGATAAGGGGATACTACCATATATCTATTGTGTGTAAACAAACTAAACTCATACACAACAGAACTGAGTTGCAACAGTAATATTCAACTAATTTATTTAAGAAATATTCACATTGTCTCTTACTCCATGCCAGCAATTTTGCTAGTCTTCGGGGAGATGATAGTAAATCACACACTATCTTTATAGTTATGGGTGGGTAAAACATAACAGCACTATGACAATGTGCCAAGACAACACATGAAAGGGTGATTTTACCCATACCAGGGGAAATGGAAGAAAGTTCTCTTTTTATGTCTTGAAGCACACATATTGTTTTTTTCAAATAAAACAGAAGAAATAAACCCAGTGTTAAATGACAAAGTCAAATTTATTAAAACACACACACACACACGTACATATGTATACAGGTATGCATGTATTCTCGGTAAAACTATCTAAGACATGAATCTGGAAACTGATCCCTAATCTATTAACATTATTTATAATTAGCTAGCTTAGGAAGTGTTCCAAATATACATTCTTCGATATTTTAATATAGTTTGTTTATTTACTCTAATGCTCAGCCATTTGGGGACGCCAATGATAAATAGGATAACATATTGGTTTTGTCCATTTATGGGGTAAATGGAGGGAAAGTAACAGGCATTGTCCAGCACATATGGGATTTTTTTGCCAGGGACGTAGAATCCTGAAAATTTTCAAAGTGATTTTGTGTGTGTCTGCTATCTTAAAAATATAAATAATGAAAATATATAGACATAAAATCTTAGAGTAATTTAAGTGCTTTACAATTAATGTTTATTGTACTTAAACAAAGTTGTTGTAAAACATTTTTGTAAAGCTGTTATAAACCATTTTAAATACCACCTTCCTGTTTGTAAGTTGTTATATGATCCAAAACACAGCACAATAGAATACAGATGAGGGAAAATAGTCTTCAGGAGAATTTTACCTATTATTACTACACAGATTATTTTTTTTTTAATTTTTTTTTTTAACGTTTTATTTATTTTTGAGACAGAGAGAGACAGAGCATGAAGAGGGGAGGGTCAGCGAGAGGGAGACACAGAATCTGAAACAGGCTCCAGGCTCTGAGCTGTCAGCACAGAGCCCGACGCGGGGCTCGAACTCACGGACCACGAGATCATGACCTGAGCCAAAGTCGGCCGCCCAACCGACTGAGCCACCCAGGCGCCCCACTACACAGATTATTTTGATTTTAATTTCAGAAGAATGATAAGCAAAATGGCTCATTATTATAAACATGAAATGAAGATTACATTCTATCATTGATATGCCTGTAAACTTCCTTTATTTGATGTTCATTTGTGAAAGTGGCACATTTTAAATATGTATCATTGAACTGGTACATTTCCTTGGCAAATCAACAATCATTAATCCATGCAGTGTCTCCTTTGTAAACACTAGGGAATCAGAAGGAGGATAGGTTAAAATATATCCTCTAAAAACTTAGTGCAATAATTACAAACTGCTTTTATATTTGCTGCTCTTTGGATAGGAAATGATTCTTTTTTTAGAATTAAAGTCAAACACAGAAAATCACATGACCTAGTTTTCCAAAATTTTCCCTTCTTTCCTTCATTCTGCCTTCTTTTTTTCCTTCTTAGCCAAATTCATTTATCTCCTGTGAAATCAAAGGATTTTCTCTTAGGGAAGGGTATGATCCATAAGGCAGTCTGGACATTCGGAATTTAGTTTTGTACTTCAGATTCAGCCTATTTCAATATTGTGATTGAACATATCGAAACTGGCACAATCAAGGAAGTTATATATCTTTAAAAGTAAGTATCTTTAAAAGAAATTTACTTCAATCAGTGTTCAAGTTCTTCAGATAAACTTTGTTCAATTTCTGCAACCCCTCCCCCCTTAAAAAAATGGAACCCTCCATCCACTGAGGAATATTAGGAGATGAGGTTCTTATTCTGCTTCAACTCAATAAGACCTTTGAATCTCATTGCATCCATTGATGGAAATGGTTTGTTTATTGGAATGGTATCTTGCTTCTAAGTTTCTGATAAAGGGGAGGAATAATAGAAGCACTGAGAAATTTGGAGTGGAAAGTAATAAAATACAGGGACACAAGTCTTAGAATATATCCATTCCCTCCGTTAAAAGTGAGGTCATAGTAGTTATACTGAATAAGGGGTTTTCCATTATAATTTGGTTGCACTGCCCTTATTTTCCCCCAGCACCCACACATGCAACACAAATCCTCAGCTATGTGACCAGACAGGGAGCTGCCTTATTCTAGCATTATCCTGAGTTTCTAACTACAGTGTACTGTATATCAAGGGATAGCACCTCACTTATGATCAGCTAATTATTTCACTGAATCTTCCTGAACAAAGTGATTGTCTGGGAGTGAGCACTTTCTACATGACAGATCATTTAGAGCCCTTTGCTGTTTGTTTCTTTGTTTTGTTGTTGTTTTGTTTTGTTTTTTTAATTAAAAAGCAGGTGTTTTGTTTTTGTTTTTGTTTTCTGTTTTTGGTTGTGAGGATTGCTACTTGGGGTTTCTAGCATCTCCACTCCATGGTAAATGTTCTCTGCAGTCGGTAACAGTGGGCCTAATAAAGGGAGTAAAGCAAAAATGGGAGGCAGGAAGTTGATTTCTGTAGCTTTCCATCTTCTTATTCCAGATATCTCTAAAACCAAACATACTAAAGTTAGGATTTTGTGAACCAATATATTCCACTTTGATTTTTTTTTTTGTTTCAGCTAATTAAAATTCAGTTACTGTTCCTTGTTATTACTTATAACAAAGTGGAAATCCCATTGAAGCATGAATATCACATTTTAATATGAATTTTATTAATTATAAAATACATAAGAGAAAAGTACACAAAAACATGTGATTTAGTGAACTTTTTACAAAATGAACATGAAAATGGGCTAAATCAATCACTTGGGGTTCAAGGAAATTTAGAACGAAGTAAATGAAGTAAATTCTTGTATTTGAAGTATTATGCTGGCAACACTCTTACCTGTGTCCACTCATTTGTTTGTGGATCATAGGATTCCATAGTGTTGAGGTATGTCTGCCCATCATAGCCACCAACGGCATATAATCTGTCACCAAGGAGACAGACTCCAACAGCATCTCTGGGCATACTCAAAGGAGCCACCATGGTCCATGTGTCTGTTTTGGGATCATATCTAAAATGTAAGGAAAATAGGACATAGCATATCCTAACCACATTCAACTTTGAGTATGTGAAAAATACTCTTTCAAAAGCACACCATGAAAATCAAAACTGTGTTTTTTCTAAAAGCTCAATCATTTGAGCAGATGTTCAAGAGTTAATATCCACAATGTCTGGCTTTCTAAACTTTAAGGTGTTTAAAAAATATACATAGACTCTTAGTTGGATGCACAGTCACTTAGCAGAAAAATTTGCATCATGATTTCTCTCCAAGGGAGTCGGATATGTAAGCCACTATTTTCCACTGTAGAATGAGGTTCTGTCAAACAAACATAAGCAAAATGCTATGGTAATGATACAGAAATAATGGTTAAAAATCTGGGAGAATTATGGAATTCCCCCACAGTTGAAGTCTCCTTTAAATCAGGTCTGAAAGTGTAACCTAACTTTTCTAGAAAGAAAAGGAGAAGTTTATGCAAAAAAAAAATCTGAAGTGCTAATGAAAATGCATGGCCAGCTTTGAGGAAAGCAGGGTTGCAGAGTGGCTAAGTTCAGGGAGGTAACAAGGAGCAGAGTGCCTGAAAGGGTAGTTTTTGATCAGCTTATGCATTGTGTGATGGGTAGGAAAGCATTCTGTGTTCCAGTAACAAAACTTGGGGAAAATAATTACAACATGAACCGAACTGTGCTTTAGTGGCTTTATTTGGGATTCACTGTAAGGGAGAGATTGGTAAATCAAGACACTGAAGCAGGGGGCCCAAGTTATCATTACTGAATTTAAACCAAAAATAATTTAATTTCCAGAAATTCTGATTTCCATACATTATATATGAATATTTCGTATTTTGAGTGGCAGAAGCCTGAAGAATACTTTGGTGAATGGACTTTACTTCAGCTAAGAAGGATTAAACCACTTCTTTGCCTTTAACCTGCACCTGCAAGGTCAGATACGGAAATGAAAAAGCTAGTACAAGCCAAGCAGAGTAAATATAAAAGAAGACAGGGTCAAAGTTTTTTGTTTTTTTGTTTTTTTAACAGACACAGCAAACATATTTTTAGTTTGTTCTTCTACTCAAATCTTGTGTTTCACCAATTGAAACTTTCAACCCACAGACTCCTAAAACAAAGAAACAAACACAAACAAGCAAAAAAAAAACAAAAACAAAAACAAAAACCTACTATAGTTTATTGAAAACAAAGAAGGTTGTTACAAAAGAAAAGGCTGAGAATACCCCAAAGATCTGAAATTAATATTTCTCTGTATTCATGTTATCCAAGATGCTACATGCATTTACATGCCATGGTTGGAAAGGTTGTGACAGCCAAGATAATTTACGTGAAATGAGAGACTGGTTGAATTCCTCCAAAACCAGGACCACCATGAACCATATGCTATCTAGCAAATAAAAATGTAATTTTACATACTGTAGTTAATAAACTCAAAACATCACAAACACAGGCACCGATAGACACACATAAACACTTAATCTATGCCATCAAAATCTTATCATGAACATTTTGAAATATAAAATATTTTTTTTAAATAAGGACAAAATTGGAACACCTGGGTGGCTCAGTCGGTTAAGCATCTGACTTCCGCTCAGGTCATAATCTCATGGTTCATTAGTTCAAGCTCCCCCCCGTCGGGCTCTGTGCTGACAACTCAGAGTCTGGAGCCTGCTCCAGATTCTGTGTCACCCTCTCTCGCTGCTCCTCCCCTGTTCATGCTCTGTCTCTCTCTCTCTCTCTCTCTCTCTCTCAAAAATAAATAAGCATTAAAAAATTAAAAAGAAAACAAAAATAAGGACAAAAAAGAAGAAGAGGAGGAGGAAGAAGAGCAGGAGAAGGAGAAGGTAAAGGAAGAGAAGACATCTCAAGGAATGAAAATAGTAGAATCCAGAAAGTGGAACATTTTATAGGTTAGCTGACTGAATTTTCCAAAAACTCAGTAGCAAAACAAACAAAAGCCCCAGTTATAATGAATAATTAGGAAGAAGTAGCTCTTCTAAATAAATTTGACTTCAACATGAGAAAAAAATGAGTGGACCTTATTTGGATCCCCATTCAAATAGACCAACTGTTAAAAGATGAAGTATGTTGAAATTTTTAATATAGCCTGGGAATTAGATTTTAATAAGGAATCATTTAAGTTTTTATTAGTACTGATAATAGCATTGTTGTTATGTTTAAAAAAAAAATGTCCTGTTCAATTTTAGTTGTTTGTTTCAAGATGAATTTAGAAATGTTTTGAGCTAAAATGATATGTTTGAGAATTTCTTTGAAATACTTAAAAAAGAGTGAAGGGGAAAGGCTGAAACAGGAATGACACATTGGTGACAGTTGTTGAAGCTGGGTAATGAATATAGGGAAGTTTATTGTATTGTTTAGTTTTTTGTTTGTCAGGAAAGATCTGTAGTAAAAATAACCTTAGAAGTAAGAATGTATAATACACTTTAATTTCAGTGAAAAGTGAACGTTCTTTACACTTTATTCATTCTTCAGTAAAATCCAGGCTGGCTTCTGTCACAATCACTTCACCTAAATAGCTTTTTCTGAAGTCATATTTTATCCCTCATTTAATTGCTATTCAGCTCTATAGAATTTTTTTCAACTATTGTCTGCAAAGCAGACTTTGTCACTTGGCAAAAAGGCAGAAGAACTGAGAAAATAGCCAACACTAGTGTGTGAAGAAATAATAAGTTAATTTCTGAAGACTTATGAAATTTTAAGTGAAACTCAAATATTGAACAATTCTCAAATACTCACATTCCAGGGGAAAATAAGAAAATGCCAGTATGCCCTATATTTAGTACACATTTAGAAATAACATTCTATATTTAGAAATAGGTTATATATATATATATATATATATATATATATATATATACTGGCATATATATACATATATACATATGTGTGTGTGTGTGTGTATGTGTGTGTATAAAATGTGTATATAATTTTACAAAATTCCTAAAGGGAACTTTACAAATTTAATGCATTCTAGAAATCCAGACCTTTGAATTGGATATACCTGTCTTCAGTGCTATGTAACATATTTTTTTGTAATAACAAACTTTTGATTCATATCTGGCAATGATGAAAATTTAAATTTATATATTGCAATTCAAAAATGAAATCTAACCCAAACAAAAACAATCCAACCCCTTCCTACCCATACACACACTCTCTCCTAGATATTTAGAAAGTAAATACACAAATACAAGGTTACCTACTAGTGGTTATTTTGTTTTTTACATTAAGGACTCTAAATTAATTTTTCTATATTCAGAACTCAATAGATTCACCTTTCAGCCCAGGGATATACAAAATTGTAACCCCCTAAAGTGAAATAAACAGACTTTTTTACCTTAGGAGAGGATCCACAGATGTATAACCATTTCCCAAACATTTATTAACAGTGAACTCTGTCATTGTTGGGGGTAGGGTTCAGTTAGTTTTCACTAAGTTCCCCCAATTTTTTTTTTCTGGTTGTCTGTTCATTTTTTTTGAAAGAGAAAAAGGTGGAGTGGGAGGGGGTTGACTGTCTTTTTGTATTTAGGCTGTCAGCCTTTCCTACATCTCACCTTGGCCTTTGTTGTCACGGTGTGAGCTCTGTATCAGGGACTCTATTAAACTTTATAGCCCTCAGGAAAGAGAAGTGCCAGCATGTAGGGGCTAAAATTGGCTATAAAATGAAAACTTGCTGAAGGCATATGAGAGTCACAGAACAAAACTTAGTGTCTCATTGAAAATCTCCATTGAAGCTTTTGAGGTACCATTAGTTTTTTAAGCCCCCCCCCTTTTTTTCACATTATTTAAGGATAAAAATTGATCTTAAAATATTAAAGGGAAACTTTTTAAGTATAAAAGCATTACCTCAGTAACCAATAAAATTAAAAATACTCATTTTCCTAAACTTGTATGACAATATTCAGCTACAAAGCAAATTAAATGACATAGAAGAGATCTGTAGCCAGGTTTGTTCGCCTGTAAAACAAAACAAAGCAAATAAGTAAAAAGAGAAATAAGAAAAGATGAGATCCATGCTACAAAAATAAACTTCTCTGAAAGAGCTTTTAGATTTCTAGGAAATGAATTATACAATCTATAGTTGAATTTTCATAAATTATTTGAATTAGGCAATCAAGTGTGACAATAATGCTGGTCAAAAATAAATAATTTCATTTTTCCTGTAAAGAAAATGAATATCTACCAGGCCTCATGAGATTTTCAAAACAGATGTACCTTGACTTCAGAAATTTTCATGACAAGAATGGAAAATAAATTAATTTTAATAAAATTAATTTTTAAAAACTTCAGAACAACTGTAAAAATGTTCCTATAAACATCCTTGCTCAGATATTTTCATACATATGCATATCTAATGGGTATTTAGGAATAGAATTTGTGGGTCAAAGAGGAGGTATATTTTGAACTGTGGTAGATACTGCCAATGGGTATTACAGAATCTGGGCAATTTACAGTCCCACCATGAGTGTCATGAGACTTCAGTTGCTCTCCATCTTCTCCAGCATGTGGTATTAGCTAATTTCACTTTAGCCTGTCTAGTAGGTCCTGGTATGACATTGTGACTTTAATTTGCATTTCCCTGATGACTCCAAGCGTTTTTCCCAATAGTCATTTTTTCAAGAGCTCTTCTCCCAATCTTCTGCCGACTTTTTCTAATGTTTTTAAGTTCTTTGAAAAATCATTTCTAGAATTTAATTTTTGGAAACAAAGCCTTTGTTGGTTAAATGCGTTGCAAATATTTTTCCCACTCTCTGGGGTAAATGCGTTGCAAATATTTTTCCCACTCTCTGGGGTAAATTTTTAGTCTTCATGCTATCTTTTGAGGAAGGACCTTTTTAAATATTTTTTCTTTTTGAGTAATCTCTACATGCAACATGAACCTCAAACTCATGACCTCAAGATCAAGAGTCGCATGTTCTGTTAACTGAGCCAGCCAGACCCCCTGATGAAAGGTATTTTAACAGGAATATTTGTCTTTATGAATGACTCTTTCCAGATTCAGTTTAAGTAATCTTTCACTTCCCTATAACTGTAAAGATTACCCCCTCTGTTATATTATAAAAGCTTTGTTTCTTATTTACATTTAAAATGCATCCTGAATTGATTTTTGGTATGATATGAGATGTAGCTAAAACTGATTTTTTTTCCACATGAGATGTGCTCTTTTGCCTTTGCCGTAAGTCAAGATTCCTCATATGTGTGATTCTATTTCTGAACACAAATCTGTTTCACTTGTCTACTCATTTGTACTAGGCCATTACCACAATACCTTAAAGTAACTTTATTAGTTGTAACATGTAGTACTCCAAAGTTTTCTTGAGATTTGGGGTCCTTTTCATTTTTATTTAAATTATAGGATTAACTTTTCAACGTTACATCCATAATCACACTAGACAAACATTTACAATTTTTTAAATTTTTTTAATGTTTATTTATTTTTGAGAGAGAGCGTGCGCACACCCGCACAAGTCGGGGAGGGGCAGAGACAGAGAGGGAGACACAGAATCCAAAACAGGCTCCAGGCTCTGAGCTGTCAGCACAGAGCCCAATGTGGGGCTGGAACTTGGGAACAGTAAGATAATAACCTGAGTCGAAGTAGGATGCTCAACTGACTGAGCCACCCAGTTGCTCCAACAGTTACAATTTAAATAAGGATTGCAATGAATCCATAAAACATTTTAGAGGACAATTCTTCTGTTCCATGAATGTGGCATTTCCCTCTATTTAAGATTTTTTGAAACTTTTCTCAATATTTTATTTTCCATTTAGCGGTACTGCATATCTATTGTAAGATTCATTGCTAGGCATTTTTTAAATTTTTTAATAGCAATTATTTATTTATTTATTTAAAAATTTTATTTTTAAGTAATTTCTACACTCAACATGAAGTTCGAACTTACAACCCTAAGATTAAGAGTCACATGCTCTAGTGACTGAGCCAGCCAGGTACACCTAATGGCAACTTTTTATACATTAATTTTATTATAGTTTGCAGGTAGAAATGTAATTAATTTCATATATTGACTGAGTATATAGCAAACTTATTAACCCACTTTTTAAATCAAATAATTTCTAATTAGACTGGTTAGATTATCATTAGATCTTTATCATGTAACCTTGAATAATGACAGTTTTATTCATTCCTTTCTAATGATTAATTTTCTTTCCATAATTGCTTTACTACTGGATACTCTAATAAAATGTTGAAAAAAGTGGTATTAACATTCATTTTTTCCCTAATGAAAATCGCAAAACAACATATTTCAATATTTCACTACTTTTCTATTAATTTCTCTTCCAAGTTTGGTGAGAGTTTTTATTATGGTAGGTATTGAATTTTATCATTTTTGCATTTATTCAGATGTTTATTTATGACATTGATTTACATTGATTAGTTGTTCAATGCTAAACCAAACTTGTATTTCTGGAATAAATGCAAATTGGTTGAGGTTTGATTTGTTAATATTTCTTTTGGATGTTTGCATCTATGCTCATGAGTTTAACCGTCTTTTTTTTATTTGTTTCTCTTGTTTTTTTATTTCCTACACAGTGTATAAAAGATTTTACTTTTCTATAAATTTGCTCATTTCAACTAAAATTTCAAATAATGGCATAAATATTCAAATAGTCTCTTTTTAGAGTCTCATAATAGTGACTCATTCATTTCTTTTATTTTTAAAATTTACTTATTCATTTTGAGGTAGAGGGGAAAGGTGCAGAGAGAAAGGGAGAGAGAATCCCAAGGGGGCTCCATGGAGCCCAATACGGGGCTTGATTTCATGAACTTGAGATCATGAGCTGAGCCAAAACCAAGAGCCAAAACCATGACCTAGGGACCCAGAGGTCCCTACTCATTTCTGATATAGGTAATTTTTTTCTCCTTTTCCTTCACAATCTAGCAACTAGCTTTTAAATTTTATTGCAAATATTTTTAGAGAAATAACCTAGGTTTCTTTTTAATCCTCTCAATTTCATGTTCGCTTTATATTTTGTTAATATATTTCAATCACTATTTCACTTCTGTTTTGGTAGTTGTTTTAGTCCAATTTTTGTAACTTGAGATTGAAGCTTAAATCTTTGCTTTTCAGCTCTTTTAACTTGTTAAGTACATGCACTTAAGTCAATAAATTTCTTTTCAAGAATTTCTTTGGAAATGCTAGAACTTAGTACCCCATGTTACATGTCACAGGAGTAGATTAGTCTCTTGGCAATTTATGATACATGTGGTATTCTCCTTATGTGAACTTTTTCAGTAATTCAAACAGTCTTGCCTAAATTGCATGGTTCCTTAAATGATTTTATTGTGTGGTATAAACAGAGTTTAATGATGTACATTTCTAATAAGATCTTGAGGAGAGCTTGGGAAAATTGGGAGGCCCCTCTTTTTTTTTTTTTTAAGTTTATTTAGTTTTGTGAGAGACAGAGAGAATGTGAGCAAGGGTGGGGCAGAGAGAGGGAGAATGTTAAGGAGGCCCCGCACTGTCAGCCCAGAGCTGGGCATGGGTTTTGAACTCATGAATCGTGAGATCATGACCTGAGTCGAAATCATGAGTTGGATGCTCAACTGACTAAGCTACCCAGGTGCCCCAAGACCTCTTTTAATGATAGTGTGAATTTGTATTTTTTATAGAAATACCAAGTCTAGCGTGAAGCATTTGGAAAAATCTGTAGTGAAAGGAATATAATTTTCAAAAAGGAATTTCTTTAGCTACATCCCACAACATTTGATATATATTTTCGTTATCATTAAGTTCAAATTATTTTCCAGTTTGAGTCACATATCATTTCAAAGTATCTCCTAACTTCAAACAGTTGAACATGGGGCACCTGGCTGGCTTGGTCTATAGAGTATGCAACTCTTGATCTTGGAGTGGTGGGTTCAAGCCCCTCAGTAAGCATTGAACTTACTGAAAAACAAAAACAAAAAACAAACAGCTGATTAATTCCCTAGTTTAATTTAGTTTAATTCCCTATTGATCAGAGAACATGCCCTATGAGATTTCAAACTTTTGAAATTTGTTGAGGTTTACTTTATGACCCAGAACACAGTAAATTTTGATAACTATTTCATGTGTAACTAAAAATATGACCTATAAAGGTAATCACTATAGCACCAAAATTATTTAGATTTTTTTCAAAATGTTGTATGTAATAAACTAGAATATGGAGGGAAAACTGTTTCTACTTCAAAACTTACCTACCCTGAAACAATTTAATTCTAGGAATTCTCATATAAAATAGTTGGTTTAATACAACATACATATAAGGAAATCAATCATTTTCCTAATAACTTGCTGCCTGGACTCAGGTTTTACACCGCCACAGATTTTCATGGCTTGTCTACTTCCATGGGCCTAGACACAGAAGCCCTAGAAATTAATTCTTTATTGTGATTTATAAACCCTTGTGGCTCTTGGTGCTCCTGTTTCCACCTACCAAGGAGCCCACAATGGCAGTGCCTCCAGACAAAGGCTGGTGACTACAGTCCACACCTACAGGACTGGCTCCCCTATAGGCAGAGAAAGGAGTCAGATTACATGACCTCAGTAACTTCCCCCAAAGAAATGAATAGAAAGACATGAGAATTTTATGTTATTTGCCAAGTGATTTACTAAACAAAGAGTTAACTGATAACAAGTAAAGCTATAAAATGAGGGTAAAATATATTCTATATTATTATATATTATATATTATGCATTATATATACATATATATGACTTCATATAATTACATATAAAAATGTGATTTCAGTATGGGAAATTACTTTTAACATGCAAGCATATTTGTGCTGGTTGTCACTTTGCTGGTGCCTAAAGAACCATACTCTTAGTGTCATACATTTGAGTATTCCACTCCTTCCTTGCTGTGACCAGCATTGGCCAGTGTGACTTTAATAGGTGTGATGCATGTAGAGGCCTGATGATTCATTGTATTGGATGTCTGCCCTCTCTGAGCCCCGTTCTCTTGGATTCCCATGTCTTGGAACCCCCGCTACCATATGGTAGAATATCCAGCTAAAGGAGAACCACAGTGCTCTGGCTAAAGCATCAACTGAGATACCAGGTGAGAGGCAGCCCTAACTGCCAGCTCGGCCAGAGAATGACTGCAAATATTAAAGCCTTGTTGAGCCCCAGATGATTGTAGCATCAGCCAATATCATGCAGAGTAGAAGAGTAGCCCAACTGAACCCAGTCAACACATAATCATGAAAGATTTTAATCATAAAAGAAACAATTATAAAAGTATTTTAAGTCACTAAGATTGTAGAATTATTTGCTAGAAATAACTAAAACAATAGCAAACAATTTCATGAAGAAGTATATATCTACCTTAAAATATAAAATATATTCATTTAAATAAAATATTAAAAATATTTATAAATTTGTATTAACCATATGACATACATATGGTTAGTAACATCTATACCTAATATTTATAAAAATAAACAAAATAACTATTTGAGTATTGGTCTAAACCAGTGTCAAAAAAACCCAACCATAGTGTTGGTAGAATTTAAGATCAGAAGCCACAGTCTATCAGACAATGTACATTAATCCATCCATTGATTTATTCAGACAGGATATTTAAGCATTCATTATATGCTCTACCCCTGACATATAGAACCTAAATGTACAATTGGAGAAAGGAACAAAGAAATAGACTGGCTTTTTTCTTTAATTTAACCTTTGTTAGTAAATACGTCTCAATATATTGAAAAAGAATCAAATATAGACATCAATTTATATAAATGAATTTTAATGAGTACTGACAAAATTGCTTTCTTTTATGATTTTTTCCTCATGATTTTCTATCACAACAACAAACACTACTTCTAAATTAAAAAAATGAAAACTTCATGGGGCGCTTGGGTAGCTCAGTCAGTTAAGCATCTGACCCTTGGTTTTTGCTCAGGTCATGATCTCACAGTTCATGGGATTGAGCCTGGTGTCAGTCTCTGTGCTGACAGTGCAGAGCCTGGTTGGGATTCTCTTTATCCTTGTCTCTGCCCTTCCCCCACATGCTCTTTCTCTTTCTGTCTCTCTCTCTCTCTCTCTCTCTCTCTCTCTCTCTCTCCCCACCCAAGATAAACTAACTAACTAACTAAATAAATAAATAAATAAAAACTTCAGAGTGGTTTAAATATCAGGCTGCAACCATCCAAGACAGGATTTCTTAGTTCAAATCCAGTCTGAATTTACAAATTATTCTCTGATAAGTATAAATTCCTCAACACAGGATCTTCCACATATTCTCTAAGGACACATTCCCTGTTTTTATTTCATTGCAATAGTCTAACTTAGGGTCACATGTGACATAGGATGGTTTTGAGGTGAGTATCCATTTCAACAACAAGACAGAGGGAGAAAAGTCAGCACAATGTTAGGGGAAAAAAATGGTTCCCAATATTGTTTGCGTGTTTCCAACTCTCATATTGATTATGTGCTTAATCTTTAAGATAGACGTTTAAAAAGTAGTTATTGATATTCTCCCGATCATCCTTGGTACTTCTCTTAAATATATAATGGGAACAGAAACATTTGGAAAGAAGACGGGGTAACTAGATTTCTTCTCCCCTTTTCAACAATCCCTGTGTATTTATTAAAAAAAATGTTTAAAAAGGTTAATTTTATTTCAATTTAATTTAACTGCCTATGAAGGCACATGAAAAATCCTATTTTGACCTAGATCATATTTATTACATCCTCTTTTTAAGCATGAGGAGAAGAGAAGTGAATTGATGACAGAACAAGGGGAAGCAAGGATAAGCCACACAGCTCTTTGACTCCTTAGATGTAGTTTCCTCAGAGGGGCTTCAAAAATTATTTAAATTATTGTCAATCAATAGAACATGGAGCATACCCAGGAGATCTGAATGTTGGTTAAAATTCACTTTTAGAAATAAATACCTGGGGGCACCTAGGTAGCTCAGTTAGTTAAGTGAAAGACTCTTGATTTCGGTTCAGGTCATGATCTCATGGTCATTAGATTGAGCCCCACATCAGGCTCTGGGCTGGGCCTGGAGCCTGCTTGGGATTCTCTCTCTACCTTTCCCTCTGCCCCTTTCCCACTTGAGCTGGGTGGAGTTCACTTGCACTAGTTCTCTCAAAATGAATGAATGAATGAATGAATGAATACATGCATACATAGATACATACCTTTTAACAGTTCAGAACTAAGGAGCAATTGATTATATAATCACTTAATCTACTAATATAACAGAAAAGTCTTATTAGCAGTATAAGTACAAGTTGTGTATTAAATAGCTTCTCTCAACATGAAAATGGATTTGGTAATTGACACCAGGGTTGATATCCTTCCATCTGTTTGGACATGAGGTTTCATCTATTCATGGACACCTACGTTTCCCCATAATTGTTCTTTTCCTTCCTTTAAAGCATGTAGATGGAGTACCATGATGCTAGCATTCCAGGTAGTACATTCAAGGACAACAGATTATTTTGTTATTCCCTGTCCTTAGCTGACCAATTCAAAGATAACACTCGCCTCATAAGCCATTGATCTAATCACATATCACATATCTACAAATATCTACTCACATATCAAAATTAGTTTAGCTGTGGTGTTAGCTAATAGTTGTTACATCCACTTGCAAAGCAGGGACCCCACGTATCTAGGCTATCAGAATTTCCATCTTTTGCATATATGTCTACAAGAAATTTGAACATAATTTTTTATCAAAGAAATAGCAAAGATTATGTGTGCACAATAATAGAAAAATAACATTAACAGCACACTAGTTAGTCTTTTTATGCTATGCTCATTTGGCTAATGTTAACAGTAAGATCTTAGGAAGAAGAAGAAAATCTCTTACTAAGTAGTTCAAAACCCCAATCAAACATTTTAACTTTAAACAGTTCAGGTAGAAATTGAGAAAATTTAGAATCTTACATATGTCAAAGTATGAGTTAGTATATTAATATGCTATATGGCCTAGGATAAGTGCTTATGATTCAAATAAAAAGTCTCTCCTTGATCATCTGTTTTCACGTTTAGAACTGCTACAATTCTTGGATTATGTCCAAACCAAAAAGTTGAAATAAGAAGAGAAATGAAAGAATACAAAATTCTATTCTTACCTTATATATTATTGTGTATAATAACATTAAAAATGTTAAATTAATAATGTATTTATCCCTATATGTCTGACAGCAAATCTTAACTTTCATTATTTCATTCTTTATCAAAGATCTAAAGATGATAAAAATATTGAGCCATATCTGGACAGAAATAAATTAGGTATTCTTATTTTAGGTGACTTTTCCTTTTCTTTTTTTAAAATTTTTTTTACATTTATTTATTTTTGAGAGACAGAGAAAGACAGAGCACAAGCAGGGGAGGGGCAGAGAGAGAATGAGACACAGAATCCGAAGCAGGCTCCAGGCTCTGAGCTGTCAGCACAGAGCCCGATGTAGGGCTTGAACTCACAGACCATGAGATCATGACCTGAGCTGAAGTTGGACGCTCAACCGACTGAGCCACCCAGGCCCCCCTAGGTGACTTTTTCTGATATGACTAGACTAGAATTTGGTAAATTTTGAGCAGACGTTTTATATTTATTGTAAGTGATGTATAAAAATTTATTAGGTGCTTATTTGTTAATAGTGTTTGGGTTAGATATAAAGATATAACTTTCAATAAATATATGAAAAGTTGCTTAATATTTTAGTCCCTATCAAAAATTTTGTCAATAAAACAAATGCCTAAAATATATGGATGTAAATCATTGATACTCAGTCTATAATGGTGGAAATGGGCATTCATATGCAAATAGAAAAATAAACAAAAATTTATCTGTCTTTCCATCAGTCCACCCACACATCCATGCATCTTTCTATTCTTCCATCCATACATCCATGCATCCCTATCTTTCTATCTATTAATCTATATACCTTCCTATTTATAGTATATCTCCAGATGTTTTCCCTTGTGAGAAATTTGAGGCCTGTTTTTCTTAGCATCTACCTGATTCACTATAGGCTTGGTGAGGACTCACTTTGTACCAAGAATTGTACCAAGGGGAGGATTATAGGGTGAACAGGCTAATCTTGATCATCACCAGCACATGGATCTAGCTATGTTAAAAAATTGATTTAAAATTATTTTTCATCATATTATCAATAGTAGGTACACAAGAAAACTCCCTTGTGCTTTCAGGTCAAATTTGACTTATGAAAAAATCTCTCTGGTTACTACTATATGGAGAAAAAATTGGAAGAAGGCAGAGTGAACATTACAAAGGCAGATTTAAGAGGCTCTTATCTTGATCTCTCTCTCTTGCAGGCCTTATGGCTGGGATGCAGATTTTAGGGTGAAGGTGGTCCCGATCTATTATTAGCCAGCAGAACCGATGCCTTTGAGCATATTTTTTGATTCATTGCCTGGTTTCCTGTTTTATTTGTGATCTTCAAGTTCTAATTATTTATTTGTCTCTTTTTTTTTCAAGTAAGTTTCAAGCTCTATTTAGTCCAGTGAAAATACATGCAAAACAATATTTGTTGAATAAAAAAATAGATTCATGCGCTTTGTCTTATGGATTGCACCTTCTGGGCAATTCTGCTAGAACTCACTACATCTTTTGGACATCAATTTTGTCCACTAGGATGCTCTTATCAGAGTGAGAGTTGGCTGTGAAATTGGTTTTCACTGTTCCATCAACTATTCTAAACTGTCTGTTCTTGTTGAGTCCTTGACTTCTTTCTTGCTCTGATTTGAGATGCCAGTATTCTTTGTGTTTAAGACAGCCTGACTCTTTACAACTTTTGATGTCTTATATAACTACTTTAACACCACTATTATGTAATACCTTTATGTTTCCATAAGAAATCCTTGTCATATAGTAAAATTTGTTCCATCCGTCAATCTATGATACATAACATTGTACACTACCACTTGTTATTCCTAATGGTTTGTTTTCCTAAGATTATATACTAAAAAACAGTCTTTACATTATATGTGTAAAATAATCCTACAGAGTACTATTATGTATCTTGATTTATTGATGATTTACATGTGAAATCATCACTATAGAATATATGTGATAGAAACTACAAAAATGCTATTAATCTGACACATAATATGAGCTGGGATAAGAATCATGATAATGCTGTGTGCTTCTGCATTACTTAAACTGCTCATACCCATTGTACTCCTCTAACTTAAAATAGCTACACTTATTTAAGTTTAATTTTGCATCATAAATATATTTGTAGACTGGATTATTTATGCCTCTATTCACAACATTTCAATACATTAGACAGTAAAGTTAGAAGAGAATAATGAAATATCATTTCATTAGTAACATTTATGTAAGATATATAGTAAAAACAGGAGCCACATCATGTTAATCTTTTTTTTTTTCTTTTTGCTATTTTTCCCAAGAATTTAGCAGAGAAAAATGTGAATGAGCTGTCAGTCTATTAGGAGCATGTTTTAAATAAATGACTTCATGTTTGTGTATATAAAGGTATCCTTTCACCACTGTCCTCACTGTAACACCTGTTGTTCCTAATTTCATTGGACAAGAGAATGGTGAAGTGAAACCGTGTTGAGCTTATTGCTTTCCTCTATGTGTAGATAGCCATAAATCTACAGTCCATCTCACACACTAGAAATGTCATTAAACATGTTTCTACATTTTATTCAAGAAGTGGCTTAAGTTTGAGCACAGTCAGTTTACTAAAAGCTATCTCTTGCAATGGCCTTATTCTCAACAAAAATCATCACATATCTTTAGACAAATACATTATAAAAGAGAGAGCATCTTTCTGCCACTGACTATACCACCTGCAAGCATGAGTATAATGGATGCGATTTCTAAATATGAAGAGGACAATTGTTATTGCCATCAGCGCAATCTACCAATTATCTCTTGTTCTTCTACCAGGTGGAAGTTCTCCCACCCTCATTAATTTTTCTGTGGCCATGTGACTGGTTTGTCAAAGTATGGAAAAAAGAGAATTATATTACTGGCATGTGGACTCTAAGAGCCAGTGAACAGTGTACACGTTTCCCTTCCAACACTAGCAGTGCTTATACTTAGCTTATCTGCTATTCTGAGTAGCAGAGCAATGATATCATGGATCTGTCAGGGACATGCAGCACTAGTAAGAAAAAAAAAATACAGTATTAAGTCACTGAGAGTTTCAAAGTTATTCATTACAGAATTACTTATCCTATCTCAGTTGATATAACAGTTGACTTCAGTATTCCCAATTCTCACTTCCCCATATATCAGCATGTATTCTTACATAATTAGAAATATCATTTTATGTTTCACTAACTATCGCTGTACACAGTACAATAGCTCCAAGTGATATACAGCCCTTAAAGAGAACTTAGATATAAACATGCCAGGAAGTGTTTGGATTGTTGGACCCAAGCCTGAAGACAGGGTTCCTTTCTACTCCAGACCTTTGTGCACTTGACCATTTTTAGGGAGAATTAAAAGAGAACCTATATTTCTACTCCAGAACTTTGTGCACTTGGCCATTTTTAGGAATAGTTAAAAGAGGACCAGGATTACAGAAGATAGAGTTCTAATAAGTCTATCTTCCATTAATAAAGGTATGACACAAAAGAAAGTCCATAATGCACCTTTGAGAGTTGGAAGGGAGTAGTAGAACAATATAGGATGAACAATTAAATACCTAACTTTTAAAAAAGAATTAACAAATATTCATAGATTTAGTAGATTACTTAAAACTGTTTTAAAGGATCTTTTAAAATATTACTTTAAATTATTGTGGAAAAAATTATAGGGCTTTAAATAAAAGTTGAAGAAAGAAAGGAAAGAAGTGAGGAAAGAGGAAAGGAAGGAGATAGGAAGGACAAAAATAAAACAAGAAAGAATGAAAGTAAGTCCAAAAAGAAACCCACAATTATATGGTCAAATAAACTTCAACAAAAGAAGCAAGAATATACATTGTGAAATGGAAAGTCTATTCAACAAATGGTGTTGAGAAAATTGGACAGCTACATGCAAAAAAAAATTGAACTGGACCACCTTCTGACACCATACACAAAAATAAATTGAAAATAGTTTAAAGATCTAAATGTAAGACAGGAAACCATAAAAATCCTAGAAGAGATCACAGGCAGTAACCTCTTTGACACTGGCCCTAGCAACTAATTTCTAGTTTCTTCTGCGGCAAGGGAAACAAAAGCAAAAATAACTACTGGGACTTCATCAAACAAAACAAAACAAAACAAAGCAAACAACAACAATAACAACAGCATCCTCACAGTGAAAGAAACAATCAACAAAACTAAAAGGCAACCTATGGAAAGGGAGAAGATATTTGCAAATGACGTATCTGATAAAGGATTAGTATCCAAAATATCTACAGAACTTATAAAACTCAACACTAAAAAAATCCAATTAAAAAATGGGCAGAGGACATGACACTTTTTCAAAGAAGACCTACAGATGGCCAATAGACATGAAAATATGCTCAATATCACTCATCCTCAGGGAAATGCAAATCAAAACCACAATGAGATATTACCTCACACCTGCCAGCCTGGCTAAAATCAAACACAAGAAACAAGTGTCGGTGAGGATGTGGAGAAAAATAGAACTACTGTATGATCCAGTAATCACACTAGTGGGTATTTACCCAAAGAATACAAAAATACTAAATCGGAAGGATATATGCATACCTATGTTACTGCAGCATTATTTACCACAGCCAAATTATGGAAGCAGCCCAGGTGTCCATCAATAGATGAAAGAATAAAGAAGATATGGTATACATACACAATGGAATATTATTCAGCCATAAAAAGAATGAAATATTGCCATTTGTAGCAACATGGATGGGACTATAGAGTATAATGGCAAGCTAAATAAGCCAGTTAGAGAAGGACAGATGCCATATGATTTCACTCACGTGCGGAATTCAAGAAAAAAAAAGGAAAAATTAAAACAAGAATCAAACAAAACAAAGCAAAACAAAACAGACTCTTAACTGTAGAGAACAAATAGATGATTACCAGAGTGTAGGTGGGTGGGAGATGGGTGAAATAGGTGATGGGGATTAAAAGTACACTTATCTCAATGAGCACTCAGTAATATATAGAATTGTTGAATCACTATATTGTACACCTGTAACTAATATAACACTGTAAGTTAACTATGCTGGAATTAAAAAGAAAATAATGAAAGTGTGTGTATGTGTGTATGGGGGGAGGGTTGGATAAAGAGACAAACAGAAAGAGATTTAGAAAGTAGAATTTACCCTTCCTTAAATTATGCAGTTTTTACAATCACTTAAATTAGGCATCATTGTAATTCACGTTATTTCTCTCACTGTAACTGTGATCTTAGATCTTACCTTTCTACATAATCTAGTAACCTGGAACAGTGATTTGAAGCAGGAGCATCATGACCTCCTACTGCATAGAGAAAACCATCGCACGTGGCCACTCCAACACCTCCTCTCCTCTTACACATTGGAGCACACATGTTCCACTTATTTGTATGAGGATCATAGTATTCCATTGAACTCAAACAGGAACTTCCATCACGACCTCCAACTGAATATAACCTAAAAACACAATCAAAAAAACAAGATTTAATCTTATGGTCTGAATGACAAAATATAAAAAAGGAGAAGATCTTTAAAAATATATTTTCGATCACCATATGAGTCCCAAATGGTTTTTTTTAATGTTTATTTATTTTTGCTCACATGCATGCAAGAGAGAGGCAGACAGAGGATCTGAAGCGGGCTCTGTGCTGACAGCAGAGAACCCAATGTGGGGCTCGAACAGTGAACCAGGAAATCATGACCTGAGCCAAAGTCAGACGTTTAACCAACTGAGCCACCCAGGCTCAGCCACTCTCAAATGTGTTTTAATAAGATTAGATGTTATGGAATTTTTGCTTTAGCCAGGGGACATTATAATTAATATAATGGGAAATAGAAACTGGAAAGTACAGTATTAAGTTTAAGTAAATGTGCAGGAAGACACTATTGTCTAGTATATAAAATCATTCAGGTCTTAGATTTGCAAATGCATGCTCTCATATTCTTTAGTAACTCTAGAAAATGATGTTTAAACTGATTTCATATCCTAGATACATATTTTTTAAAAAGCTGTTTTATGTTTCTCTTAATGTTGAGCATGATAAAATGTAACTGACTGCCCAAGTGTGCCCTTTATGGCTGTAGGCCTCTTTGCTTGATTACTCATGGTTGTCTGCTAGGTCTCAGTCTTCAGTGTGTGGAAATTAACCAACAGGAACATTTTAAAGGACAAGTGTTGGGCAATTTAACTCGCAGAAACACCCAGAAGTGAAATATTCACTAAGAAGTTTTTCTCATTCTAAATACTTTATGAAATCTGAACTTCATTTATTTCTATGAACATCTAACTCAAAAGAAGTACGCTCTAATCATGAGATATTATTAAAATTTAAAATTAAAATTATTAAAATTTAAATATTTGTCATTTAAATTATTAAAATTTAGATATTATTTAAAATGTAAAATTTTGCAGAAATTTTACTTATTGAGTAAATATCTCCATACAAGGCATCTTGCACAATCCCTGGTACAGAATTTATATATAAGAAAAGTATCCCCCATTTTTTCTATTGTTTTAAAGGAATTGTTGACTTCAAGCTCCTCTTTTATTTATACACATTACACTGACAAATTATAGTATTGATTTAGGTGAACCCAGCATTGCTAATACAGTATTTATGTGCAAGAATGTATCACACATTTTCTTTTTCTGTAATTATTTAAAATACTAACCTACAAATATATAGTTAAATGTATATAGAAACTAATGATAATTAAGCATATTGCTTACATTACAGAATTCAAATATTGAGCTTGGGAGTATAGCCTTTTATTTGGAAATTAAATAGTCCTGCAAAGTTCACAAGTTACAACATCAATGACTTCTTTAATGTAATTATGCATATTTCAAACACTATTCAGTCCCTTTCTTCTGTGTGAACCCTCCCTTAATAAAATCCAGTAACACAGGGATTACACAAAAAAGAAATTTATGTCATGCCTTAATGAAAATGACATAATATTTGACAGTCCCTTTTGTAACATAAATGTTTGATGTATAGTAGCTATTATTTTATAAATTACCTACTGCAGCTTAGGCTATGTTATCATGGTTTCTTTCATTTGGTACATGTCACTCATAATGTTTTTCTATATAGATTTTATGGTATTATATAGTCCACAGGTGAACAATGAAATTACTATAATTTCAGTATAATATATTGATTAATACAAAGGCAAAATTACTTGATAAGAGTAAATGCACTGAATTTTTCCTCAAAAATGAACTTTGAAAAAGAAATGAGGAAACTGTCATTTGTGTAAAAGATAATAGTGTCATTTTGGACTGCTTTATGAATTCCTAGTTAAAACTAATGATGTATTTTAATACTTGAAAGATTTTGAAAATTATGTACTTTACAAATATATGCTATCAAACAACATCTCTAATCCACTTATTTTGAAACATAAATTTGCTAAGTGACTAAGAATTAAATGGAAAAATAAGTAACAATAATAACTATTGCTGTAAGTATTGTTAAAGTTATAAAAATAACCAAGAGATAGAAACAGTATATTCTCAAGCAGTTAGAAAAAAGGCTATAATGTATACACATAACTACATGGACAATTATCTTCTCAGATCTGCCCTCACAAGCTATTTAGTCATAACTTAGGTTAATTCCCTGCTTTGTTTCACTCCAATGACAAATTAGATGCTGAGAATCTGAAGAGCAGAGAAGAATCTGATGCTAGAAGTAAATGCACTGACATGATAGGAAGTGGCAGCTGACAGTTTCACAGCGAGAAAGGAAACGTGACATTTTAACTTAGAGTTGAAAGATGAGTAGAAATTTGTACGATGAAGAAATAGGGGGGAAAGCACTACATGCAGGGAAAGCATTATGCATAAAGACAAGAGGCATGAAAGGTCACAGCAGGTGATAAATAAAGAGTGGCAGGTATGTCACATTGAAGGAAGGGGTGGTGGGGAAGGAGGGGACGAAGAAGTGCAGCTGGTGAGAATGAAGGGCTTGTGTGGTATGCTGCTGCACTGGGATTCCACTCGTGTGCAATGAGAAAAGCACAGAGAAATAACATTCTTAGGCATCATCAGGTTCCTAGTTCAGTTTAATGTGAGTATTGACCAATATATCCCTTGCATGTCAAAAATTGGCAGGAGATCAAAAATATCCCTGATGTGAGTAAACTTTTCTGAATTTTGCAGAGAATGGCAAGAATCTGAGTCTTCCCACACTACTTTCCCTAACTTATGTGTTTATTCAGCACACCGATGAGTTTAACCTCAAGTCTAGCTACCAGGTCTCAGTGTTTAAAGACCTAATTTCCAGGTGCCCATCTGAGCGAGTGCCACATATTTAAAATTGTAGTAAATAAAATATAGCAGTTTCAGGAAACAAATCCTGTATTTGGATATGGGTTAAAACGTGTTGAGACCCAGGCTGTTTCCCACTTGAAAGCATATCATCTGTAGAGTATGACCTTTTGTCAAGAACTGTGAGTAATCTGAAATTCTTTTACTACTTGAAATCTAACAAATTAGCCTATCTTAGCTTCATACATGCTGGAAGAAGACAAAAGACTCCTAGGTCAGAGGAAAAAAATGCTACTATTCACAGCACAATAAGCAACATGAGCTTCATGTTTACGTTGGGTCTTGTCCCCTGCCAAGTCGCAATGGGTAGATAAGAGACTCAAGTAAATACTGCACATGCAGCGGGGCTTGGCCTTTCTCACATCTGAGGAACATTAAGTTTAGGAAATGCTAATTCATTAAAGAAAGCTGCCAACAAACCTGCCAAGCTTTGCTGTGAAAGGAGCCATTATCTTTATTATTCTGGCCAAGGAATGAATCTGCTCTCTCTGCTCCAAAGAAAGACAGTGGTTCTATCTTCCATAGCTGTTTGATTTACAAATATCCTTGCAGGACAGTGTGAAAAAACAATTGCCAGCACTTCTTACTTAGGAAATGTACAGTAATGCTAAAATCCCATTGTAGAGCTCTCTGCAAACCCTCTTGTGCTGATTGCCTGAGGTAGCCCCTGCTATCACAACCACAGTTCAAACATCAGGACAAAGAAAAAAGTAGGAGTGCACCCTCCCCCTTTAAGAATCTACCTTCTGTTTTGTTTCTTTAGATTCCACATGTTAATAAACAAACAAAAAGAAGAGTCAGACCTATAAATACAGAGAATAGAGGCGTTTGGGTGGCTCAGTTGGTGGAGCATCCGAATCTTAATTTTGGTTTAGATCATGATCCCAGGGTCTTGGGATTGAGCACCTTGTCAAGTTCAATGATGAGCATGGTGCCTGCTTAAGATTTTATTTCTGGGGCACCTGTGTGGCTTAATAGGTTAAGCGTTCGACTTTGGCTCAGGCCGTGATCTCGCGGTGCATGGGTTGGAGCCCCACATTGGGCTCTGCTGGCAACGTGGAGCCTGGAGCCTTCTTCAGATTCCGTGTCTCCCTCTCTCTCTCTCTGCCCCTCCCCCACTTGCATTATGTCTCTGTCTCTCAAAAATAAATGTTAAAAGTTAAAAAATATATTTTTTACATATTTTATATTTATATAAATATATATATTTATATTTATTTATATATATTATATATATATATATATATATATATATATAGTTTCTCTCTCCCTCTGCCCCTCTCCCTCTCTCTCTCTCTCTAAAATAAAAAAATGAATACATTTAAAAAGTAAATAACTACAGAGAACAAACTGAAGGTTGTTAGAGGGAAAGGGGTGGGAGTGGGCAAAACTGGTGAAGGCAAAGGGGAGACACAGGCTTCAAGTCATGAAACAAGTCATGGGAATAAAAGGCACAAAATAGAGAATATAGTCAATGATATTATAATAGTGTTGTAAGGAAGGTGACAGATGGTAGTTATAAATGATATTATAATAGTGCTGTAAGGAAGGTGACAGATGGTAGTTATAACATAACTATGTGAGCATAACATGAGATATAGAGAACTTAAATCATTATCTTATATGCCAGAAACTACTGTAACAATGTACATCAAAAATACTCAAAATAAATAAAATTAAATAATCCATCTTTTATTTTGTTTTTTGCTTATTTATTTTATTTTATGTAATTTATTGTCAAGTTAGCTAACATACAGTGTATACAGTGTGCTCTTGGCTTTGGGAGTAGATAACAGTGATTCATCACTTATGCTAGAAAGTCTTTCCTGATCTCATTTTGTCTTTTTCCAAGAAAATTAACATTGTATAAACTGTATCCTGGGTAAAGTTATTTAATTAACTTTATACATTGTTAATAGTTCATACTTTACAATATAGTATATTATTATAATTTTTAATAGTCATACTTTATCAATAGTGCATACTTTGGGATGACTGTAACCAAACCCGAGTTCATCTGCCTGATGAGTAGCAAAGACCATCACTGAAACATGGAGTATGCAACAAAGGGAGGGTATATTCCAGAGGCAGCCAAATGAGACAGAAGGGCAAGTCTCAAAACTGCCCTTCTGAAAGAGTAGAGTAGGGGAAATCTAAAGTCAAATGGAAAATAGCTGGTGAAACTTTGCCACTGAGGGGCACCTGGGTGGCTCAGTCAGGTAAGTGTACGACTTTTGATTTTGGCTCAGGTCATGATCTCATGGTTTGTGGGATCAAGCCAAGTGTCAATCTTTGTGCTGACAATGTGGAGCCTGCTTGGGATTCTCTCCCTCTCTACCCTCTGCCTACAAAATAAGTAAATAAACTTGGGGGAAAAAATGAAAAAAAATTGCAGCTGAGAGTAGCCCTGTTAACTTTTTGGTTACTAGTTTCCATCCCCACTGTCTTTTGATCATTGCTCATTCTTGAGGGAATTGGGATGATGACCTCTCTATTTACTTTCTGCTGGAATGGGGGAAGATTGGGATTAGAGGAATGGAGCATTTAGTTCCAGGTTGAAACCCAACATTCTGCATTACCAAAGTTTTTGTACTTTGGTTATCACTCTGTTTTATCTAGGACCTTAGGGGAGATTTGTTGTAAACAAGTAGCTTATTGTACTTATTGACTGATATCTTCAAACCAGTTCTCCTAAATAGCAGTTTTAGGTCCATCAGAGACTTGCTAGACCAAGCAGGCTATTTCAAAGTTCTCCTTACTGACTGTGTGTAGGGAACCTGTGGATTCTTGTCATGCATGTATGATGAATCATGGCTTAATTCCCTTAAGTTTCACTGAAGAATGGGTGGTAAAAAGCACTTCATAAGATCCTGTCCAACAAGGTTGGAGCTGTTACTCTAGGTGCTCGGTTTCCTACGTCTTTAAGCAAGGAAGGGGCAGAGAGAGAGGGAGAGAGAGAGAGAGAGAGAGAGAGAGAGGAGAGAGAATCCCAGGCAGGCTCTACATTGTCAGTGCAGAGCCCAGCACAGAGCCCAGCCCACAAACTGTGAGATCCTGACCTGAGCCAAAGTCATATGCTTAACCGAAAGCCACCCAGGTGCCTTTTGCTGGAAATTTTCATAAGGAATTTCAGATTGAATTTTTAAGTTTCTCAAGGCTAAGAGAATACTTGCTATCAGGCTTTGCCTGCAATACCTGCAGATCTGGATGAATTCCTCTCATCTATAAGTCCCCCAAATATCCTGAAGTTTCTGCACCTACCAGGAAGTGCCTTGGTATGACTCCTGGGAATCTTATAAACAAGGTTTTAGGATTTTTCCAAGGGGCTTCATTGGCTGCACAAAGCCAACCTTGGCTCTTTGAAACTACATGGTTATATCTGAGTCTATGATTGGCTCCCTCAAATACGACTGTCCAGCCAAAGCCTCAGTCAAATGAGTGTTTCCAACAGTGTCCTGTCACAAGGAGACCAGATTCTTACTGAACTCCTGCAAATAAATACATTATCATGGAAATATAAGAATAATCACTGAGAATTTTTGATTTCTGGAAGGACTGTAAAGAGAAAAAGATAAATGTTTCATATTTGTTTACAAAGAAATATTTTATCAAATTTCTGTAAGTCATAGATAGCCTTAAGTCTGGAAGAGAAAACTTTAGAGAAAGAAGAGCCTCTTTGGATGCAGCTTTCCCATTACTTCTGGAAATTCTTAGTTGAGTTTTATGACCTTAAAGATATCAGAGACCTGTATTTGTCATTATGGTGAAATTGACAAGAAAATTCTGTGACATACAACACTTTAATAATTAGAATTACACTTGATGACATTTACACCAGAATGTATCAAAACCTTAGGGATTTTGTATAATTTCTAGAATAGTTATAACATTCAACCATATAATACAACTTAAGAAGATTTATCATCACTTATCTGACAATGCTTGTGTAAGTTGACATACCAAAGAAATAAGCCTAATTAGTCAAAAATACATTATATTCCAACAAGATGAATTTTTTTTTTAAAAAAATGTATGTAGTTCCTCCTTTATTCCTCCCTGTTATCTCCCATGTTGATATATACTTATTGAGACAAGGACATCCAGGGCACTGCATGGATCTGAGTTCTTGCGCTAGATGCTGTGATGTGCTGACTAGAATCTCTATCAGGAATGAAGGACTCTCAGCTATAGGAAGGCTGCCAAGAGTCCTCAGCTCTCAAAGGCCATCAGGGATCGCCTTGACTGAAGACAGCTGCCTTGCCAAG
This sequence comes from Panthera uncia, assembly GCF_023721935.1. Lineage (NCBI taxonomy): Eukaryota > Metazoa > Chordata > Mammalia > Carnivora > Felidae > Panthera > Panthera uncia. Next base: position 42,864,673 of record NW_026057576.1, read on the forward strand.
GGCATGCCCTCTGCCCAGGTGGTCACATCCTATGACTGTCATAAAAGTCCAACCTTTTTGCCTAAATTTAGAATAGTTATGAAGGGTAATTCAACTTTTGGAACTCCTCAGAGAATTAGTTAAGGCTTCTGTTGATATTGTATCACTGCTCAGCTTCTGCCTAATCTTGCTTCGTATGCTTCCTTCTCTTCCCCAATAAACTACTTTACGTACTAATCTCCATAATCTTAGTCAGTCTGAACCACATACAAAATTCTTTTCCAAAGATCCCCTTCTCATAAACCTTCTACAGCTGTCTTTTTTACATTCAGAGTTTGTCCTAAGTTTTCCCTTTTTAAATACCCAGTCTCATTTCCCTTGCATACAGAGTTGTTTCCCTTATTATTTCCAGTAGTCTTAATTACATGTATTAAAATTATTTATAACTATTTTTTATTTTTAGATTACCCATAAAACTTCATGAGGCATTGGACAAAGTCCAAGTTGTTTTTTTTTTCTTTTCTGATGAATTTTTCAATGGAGATAAGTTGAACTTATTTGACATTCAATAAGCACAGAAAGAATAAAAATTTCATACATAATTCTGAGAATTCTGAAGACATGTCCATTTTAATTAAAACAACATTAAATTATCTTTAACTGAATTATTTTCCCAGATCATGTGAACTTGCAAAACAATTGGGTTAGTTTCTATATTTCTGAGTCTTAGAATGCCCGATTTTTATACGTGTTTACCTTTAAACTGACTAAATAGAGCTCTTTTGCAAATTAATTTTAGCAATACAATCCAGAAGTACAGAAAATATCACATTTACAACATATGTGGAGACACATAAAATATATAAACAAGATAACAAAAAACATGTTAAAGGCCTAATTTCCAAATATCTCTTTACAACACAAATCTAATTGCAAGATGGTATTACAATTTATGGGTCCATTAATTGGCCATTTTTATCTGGAGTCTAACAAATATTGTGTCCAAGCAGTATTGCACAAAAAAAAGATTGCCAAGTTTTAAAGAATACAGCCCAAAGGGCCACATGCAGGGGTCAAACTATCATTTTCCATTCTCCAATGAGAACAAAGTTGTTTTTTACTATAAGCTGCATCAATAACCAAACCAAATTAAGTCCAGAGTAACTCTGTGAGCACTGGTTCCTCCCTAAAAGTCAGAACGTCACCTACTGAACTAAATGGCTTCCTAGTCATCCTTTTCTTAATCAAGAAAAAGAGGCCAAAAGAACACAACCCCATATTTGGAGGTAACCGAATGGGTAGCAGAATGTAAACCAAACCAAATTGGAGAAGACTAAGCTCATCTGTGGTTGCACACAAAATACTCACCATGAGATGTCTGTCCAAACTGAAATCAAAAACCATTTCCTTGCCATAGTAGGAGTGGGGACCCAGGGATGTTCTCTAGGACAAAGAGTCCCAGCTGCTGCATGGACTCATCACCTAACGCCTGTCAGCAGCTGGGGACCTACAAACCAAGGGCAAAGAGCTTCTGCCTGGCTCACCAAATCCGTAAACAAACTTAAGTCCCTCTGCCAGATGTGCAGCAAAGACAATCACTAAGACATGGCGTATGCAGCAAGGAAAGGATTTATTCCAGAGGCAGCCAAACAAAGAGACTGAAGGACAAGTCTCAAATCTACCCCCTCCACCCTCCTGAAGTAGGAGAGTGAGGGAAATTCAAAGGCAAAACAAAAAGATCTGAGTAAAACCTCACAGCTGTTCTTATTAGTCTGCAGCTTACAGCAGTTCCATTAACCCTTTGGTTACCAGTTTCATGGCTACAGAAAGTGTTTCCAATACCAGTGCTTCCATATTTGAAGGTCTTACTGACTAAGCCGATGATATTCAAAATATAATTTTCACTCACAATGTATTGTTACCTAGAAACCATGTTCAGACATCCCTTCCTTTGCATAATAAAAATATAAGAATTTCACACCCCCCACAGTGTAAGACCTTTGAAGCAACTCCCTGGATCCAGAACTCTGTGTGATCCTTTGTTTCTCAATGGATAGAGAACTCTTTAATCTGATCCCAAGAGAAGTCTTGTCGGTGCTGCTGTCAGAATACTCTAGTATCTGCCCTTCCGAGAGCTCTCTCATGAGATGTTCCTGTTAGAGTATCTTACAGTACAGCGAGCAGAATTTCAGTAAGCTTACAACAGGTTCTATGAATGCTCTTGTTCCTGCTTGCTATGAAACGTGGATGCCTGTGGCAAATCTAGTTTAGATTTGCTGACATTGCAACATGGCTGGTAAGCAAGGTTGTATGTAGAAGTCTGATAGAAAACACTTAACTCTAATTATTAGAACATGCCCATTTTTTTTTTTTACAAGAAACCTCTACTTGTAAATATGCACAGGAATTGGGGTCAATTAACCACATTCCAAAAATTGGTAGAATTCACTAACCTAACACCTGGTAGAAATGGTCTCTACTACCTAATCCTTCCATATTTCCTTGCCAGCAACTCCTCTCCACCGATTGCAATTCTGCATTTCCTTCCTTTCATGTTTTCTATTTCCCTTTAACATAATGTAAGCTCTCTGAGGGCAGATTTGATTTATTTTCTTTGACAAATCACCATGGCCGGTACATGTTTGTACATTTTTTTAAATGGATTAAGTTCTTGGATTTCAGTTCTTGAAAAAGGGTGATTCATCTATAGAATTTGTCAAAGAAAAGGCACCTATGTTCCCCTGAAATAAGATTTTGACAAATGGCAGAAAAAAGTATTAATCATGTGTCCTGGGGACACAAAAGAAGGAATGATTAAATTTAAATGGGTGAAGTTAAAAAAGTGGTTTATGGAAAGGTACAGATTGAACTAGGCTTTGGATGATGGAAAATAATATAAATGGTCTCATTTAGGTTTTATTTGGGTAAAAGAAAATCTAATGCATTTTTAATACTTCCTGACACTATTGTCCTCAAATGCAATAACCTGAATCCTTTTAGTATTGATGTTGCCACATGGAATTCAATGCACACAGAGAACCAACGAGAGTTGTGCTAGGCTAGAGTTGTGTCACTTTGGAGAGATTTCAAATGTATCCAAAGATGAGGTGAAAATTTGAGCAGAGAAACTAGGTGGACAGTGGGAGGTGAGTGCAGAGTCACGAGATATTAAGAAAAAAAAAATGGAAAAGAAATTGAAGCAGAGAGATGAATCTGTGAAAGGGCAAAAGTGTGTGTACCGTGTCGGCATGTTCGAGTAAACTGAGTGATTCGGTATGGCTGGGACATAGGGCGCTGGAAGGCAGCCGGTAGAAGTGGAGACGAGAAGGAAGGCTAGGTGTCAATCATAACAGGTAGTGTATGCCAGACTGAGGGATCTGGAAGCAGCCATGCTCCACAGGGAGCTCAAATGAACTGTCTTCCTTTGCTCTACATTCTAGTTCTGAGGCATGGTTTATCCAATAATCCCTTTGGACCACGGGAATACACTATATCCAGTCTACTAGTGTGATGAGACTCTGATAATTTTATAGTTTCCTTGGAAAATTATAAATTATTCTTCAGCCAGAGTGATCTTCATAAAATGCAACCGTGTCACTGCCCTTTCTTAACCTTTTATAACATCTTTACCTATACTAAGTTGCTGTATGACCCAGGGTCTGCCTTTCTCTCCAAATCCTTGCGGCCACTCTCTCTCATTATGTCACAGACAAACTTAACTTGTCTTCCTTTTGTTTGCATGTCACACTCAGGGGCTTGACACAAATTGTTCCTTTTCGTTACAGTGCTCCCCCACTTTCTATAAATCTGTTAAATTAACTAAGTCCCAGATTAAAAAAAAATTTTTTTCCAGGAGATAAATTACATACTTCCTGAGCCTCTTTGTAGTCCCAGGGAAACTCAGCAAACAAGGAGTTGTTTTTTAATGTGTGAATCTAAGACAATACAATTTTAATACAAATTATTTATCATACAAAAACTTAGGCAATTTGGGATCCCAGCTTATGAAAAAGAATAGTAAAGTTGAATACAAAACTAGAAATAGTATCTCTCTTGGAAGGCGCCTTGCAAATGACAGTCCTTGAGGCTTAAGTTACTGTGCTAGATATTGGTGCACACTGGAGAAAACAACACACATTTACTTTGTAAGATTCTTCAAACTGTGTCAGTTTCAGGCTGCACAGAAATTGCAACTGCCCGGTGAGTATTATTAATATGAAGTTTTGAATGAATGAGCAGAATAAGTTTTGCCACAGTGAATCATGAAGCGAACCCAGCTATTTTTTTCTTGTTTGTTTTTAAGATTCTCTGTAGCATACATTGATTAAAAATTCAGGCCTATTTATGGGTGTGCTCAGACAATATCAGTATCTGCTTCTTGAGCTAACTCAGGAAATAAAGAGAAACAAACCAGAAAGACCGTTTAGCTACAAAGTTTGAGAAATCAACAGAGAGCAAAGAAAAAACAAAAAGACTCACTAGAACAGATACTATTTGGGGATTCTGAGGTTTTATATGGCCAATGACCACATCGCAATGTCTATTCACTGTTTTGTTGTGTTTCCTTCATTTATCAAGTATGTTGACTCTGCCGGCATCAGATGACATATCTACTACTTAGCTTACTCTGTCTTATTGGAAGATTGACCAAAATGTTTCATGAAATTGATATAATTTTGCTCTTGAATTTATCAGAATATACTCATTAAGTTTAAGCCATGAAACAATTATTTATTTTTCCTCAACAAATGGTATCATAAAGGATCTAAACTTAAAAGGACTGTTAATTGGCTTTTATTAGTATAATTGGGAAAATTATTCAAAATAATCTTCAGAGAAGCAACAGTCAGGTTAGAATGACACATTAGCGATATGTGAAAACAAAACAAGGAGAAAAAAAATCATGAGAAAAAGATAAACGGCTGTCCAGGGTGATGCTGAAACAATTTTCTGCCATGAGTCTGAACCATGAAAGGTCACTTTCTAGTAATTATGTTTCTCTCTGAGTAAAACAGAAAAAGCAACTAGACATTAATAGACAGTCATCAAATCACAGAATTTTGAGGTCATTAAATCACACTCAGGAGAAAAAAAAAGATACTCAAATGAGAACTATAATATTTTGATTTAAAGGAGAAAGATTATTTGAAAATGAAGTAATTTAAAATACTTACGTAGAATATCTGGATTAAATTTGGGACAAAAGTACTCAAAATGTAACAATTTCATGAATAAAAACTAAGATTAAATACTGTCACACTCTGATACTTGTTATGAAGTATGTTATTAGAGGAAAACAGGATTTCTTAAGATATTACATAACCTAGCTGACCAAAAATTACAAGGACAAGAGAAACGACCAAACTGATGAATTCCATGTATAGCCAATATAAAAGCCATATACTTCAAGACATATACTTCAAGAAGAAGATAGACAAATGACTAATAAACATTTTTAAAATGTTCAATCTCATTAATCTTTAGTGGAATGTGATAGCTCTATCCACTAGAATGTATAAAAAACATAAAAGATAAAAGAATGACATTACCAAGTCAGTGAGGTATATAGTATCCAGAATTTGTTTTTAATGTTTTTATTTTTGAGAAAGAGACAGAGAGAGAGAGAGAGAGAGAGAGCAGGGGAGGTGCAAAGAGAGAGGCAGACAGATGATCTGAAGCAGGCTCCACACTGACAGCAGAGGGACCAATGCTGGGCTCGACCTCTTGAACCGTGAGATCATGGCCTGAGCCGAAGTTGGACGCTTAACCGACTGAGCCATCCAGGTACCCCCTGAGTACCCAGAATTTGAATACACTTTTAATGTGTAAATAAATTCAGAAAACAGCTTGCAAAAGCAGTATCTACTAAAGCTGAACGCAAGAATGCCACATAGCCTAGCAATTGCAGTTCCAGGTCTATACCCACCTAAAATGTGTACCCATGCTCACAAAGGATGTACATAAAGACATGCACAGCAGCACTGTTCTTATCAAAGTATTTAAAAAATTTTTAAGGTTATTCATTTTTGAGAGACAGAGAGAGAGACAGAGTGTGAGGGGGAGGGCCAGAGAGAGATGGAGACACAGATCTGAAGCAGGCTCCAGGTTCTGAGCTGTCAGTACCAGGGCCCGACTCGGGGCTCGAACCCATGAACCATGTGATCATGACCTGAGCTGACGTCCGGTGCTTAACTGACTGAGTCACCCAGGCGCCCCAGCACTATTCTTAATTCAAGAACTGGAAACTATTAAAATGTCCAGTTATAAGAGATTGAGTACATAAAATTTCTATACATTAAAGAATAAACTACAAAGATAGTTATTAATACTATCTTTTATTAAATTCTGAATTTCAAGACATAAAACAAGTCAATAAATAAAACTAAGTCAAGCACAAATTGATGAATAAAAAAACAAGAGGAGAAAGCACGCATAGCTTCTGTATATGTACATGTTTGATTAAGAGACTGTTAAAAACTGAGAACAAATTGAGGGTTGATGGGGGGTGGGAGGGAGGGCAGGGTGGGAGGGAGGGCAGGGTGGGTGATGGGTATTGAGGAGGGCACCTTTTGGGATGAGCACTGGGTGTTGTATGGAAACCAATTTGACAGTAAATTTCATATATTAAAAAATAAAAAATAAAAAAAATAAAAAATAAAAAGAATAAAAATAAATAAAAATAAATACAGGAGCACTTGGCTGGCTCAGTCTGTTAAGTGTCTGACTTCAGCTCAGGTCATGATCTCACGGTTTGTGGGTTCAAGCCCCACGTCAAGCTCTGCTGAGAGCTTGGAGCCTGAAGCCTGCTTCGGATTCTGTGCCGTCTCTCTCTGTGCTCTCGCTGCCCCTCTCCCCCCATCAAAAATGAATAAACTTAAAAAAAAATTAAGAACAATAATGAAACAGACAAAAGCTAAGGCAAAATGAAATTAATAAATATGCTAGCACATAAAAATATCAAATTAGGAGGAAAATAACAATACAAAAGGAAGTTTTATAACAATACAAAATGGAATATTATTAATAGTCTAGAATTATAAACAAAATAGGCCTGCATTCCACTTTAAAATATCAGTAAAATAAAAATTTAAAAAAATTTTTAACGTTTATTTATTATTGAGAGACGGACACAGAGCATGAGCAGGGGAGGGGCAAGGGACAGAGACACAGAGCATGAACAGGGGAGGGGCCGAGAGATGGAGAGACACAGGATCTGAAGCAGGCTCCAGGCTCTGAGCTGTCAGCACAGAGCCTGATGTGGGGCTTGAACCCACGAACCGTGAGATCATGACATGAACTGGAGTCGGATGCTTAACCAACTGAGCCACCCAGGCGCCCCAGTAAAATAAAAATTTTAAAGGGAATATATATAACCATGTACATATACTTTCTACCACTATTTCTTTCTCTTGCTCAAGAAACTTCTGATGTTTATAGCAAGTTATAGCAGATAAATTGTAGAAAGCTTCTCAATTCATGTTGTGATTATTATTATCTAAGATATCATAATGGAAAATGTTCTGAAATGGTTTTTCAAAAGCTATGTGGACCACATATAGATGCAAAATCATAGTTAGAATATGGAATGCAACAAAATATCAAAGGAATAATGAAACATCAATTAGTTGGTTTTATTTTATGTATGTAATGATCATTACAGTTAGAGTATTTATATAAACTACCACATGAATAGGTCAAAAAAGAAAAAAGATACCATTTTTCATAGATTCTTGGAAATAATTTAATAAAACATGAAACCAATGCTGTTTTTTTAGGATAAAATATCCACTAAACAAACTGCAGACAATAACTTGCCCTTAACATCATGCAGTACATATATCTCAAAGAATAACTAACAACATACACAGATTATGAAACCTTAAAGTCTTTCCAATTAGAGGACACAGACAAGGACACCTGGTCTCATTACTATTTATGCATTATTTTAAAAGTAAAAGCAATACAGTAAAAATGAAATAAATGTAAATATTAATAAAGAAGGGATAAAGTTTCATTATTAGTTTACTATATGTTTATTTTCCTAAAAAATCAGTTATTATAAAATAAAATACTAATAGAACTAACATGCATTTAGTAAGATGGCTATTATATATATATATATATATATATATATAAACTATTTTCTCTAGTGTAGTATAAGTGTATAATTATTAATATATATGAATAAATATAATAAAAATGCACAAAGTATAAATAAATGCGAACAGACCTCAAAATAAGATATGAAGGCCATGCCAAAATTAAAAACCACCAAAATGTATAGAGGTTGATTTTAAGAGATGAAAGCGGGTCCATATTCTCAAATGAAAAGATTTCAAATGTAAATACCTGTGATATTTGTTTCCAGGCAAAATCCTCAAGGGATTTTCAAATCTATGACACTAACAATGTCGTTTTCTGCCTAAAATAAACTTAAGTGAAACCTGAAAAAGCCTAAGCCAGAGGAAATAATAAACAAAAATAGGTTGATATAAATACACAAACATGAAATTTGTGTGCCAAAACATATACAATTAAAAGAATAAATGGACACAATGTTGATGCCCGTGGAAAATATTGCTATATATTCCATAAAAGTAGAAATATAGAAATATACTTGGTCAAACAGAGTAAGGAATACACACAACTTTAATCTTGCTACTATAAAAATTTACATTTTAACAAAATATTTTTCAATTTCCTTTTAGGTGGTAACAAATGGTAACAAAATGTTGATCAGGATGCACTGAAAAAGGTATTTTTCATGTAATGCTGTTCAGAAAGTTTTTGGTAAATCTTACGAAGGAAAGGTTTAAATTATATTTATTTTAGTCCTGAAAATAACTCAGTCCCAATTCCCCTGAAATCCACGTTGCAGAAATTTTTCCTAAGGAAATACTCAGTAATTTGCCCAAAAAGATTACATCTAACAGTGTGCAATGCAGCTTTATTGATAATATCAAAATTTGGGAAATATTTTAGATATATATTATGTTAAATGTAAATATTTTAGATATATTTAGATACTTTAGATACTAATCAGAGACTAACTAGTTACTTACACTTCGGGACTTTTTTTCTTTTTTTCTTGCAGACAGTGGACTACTGCATAGCCATTAAAATTTGAATTTGCAAGTCTTTAATTCCATGGAAATGTTTATTTACAATTTAGATGACAAAATCAGCTTCTTTAACAACATGGTATAATAATAACTTTCTAAATATATATATATTTAGAAAAAAATTAGGTTGTCAAAGGTGATTGAAAGTGTCTCAATTGGATAAGGCAATTTATTTAACATTTACTCAATAGACATACTGAATGTGGATTATGCCCATTCATAACACCATTCATAATGAATGATGTAGACAGATCTCAACATTGACTGAGCATATGTTAGTTAAAAGAGATGGAAAACAATAATGTATGTAATTTCAAGAACAGTAAGTAAATTGTTTGAGGTAGTGTGCAGGGTGGTCTATTTTAAGAGGGTAGATAGGAAGTACCTCCATGGGGACAAATTTTGAGATGGCATCTGAACAATAAGAAGGATCTGGGCACATTAGGACTGGTAGGAACATCATCTTGGACAAACAGAACAGCAAATTCAAAGGGACTGAAAGGTTAGAGCTTGCCATATTTGAGGCACAGATACAAGGGCAATTTGGCTGATGTAAAGAGAAAAAAAAAAAAAGTAGAGTACACCAGGAGAAGATCCAGTGGGTACCTTTAGGTGAAGATAGGCACTGTATACACTTTGCAAAGAGAAGGCCTTGAAGAGGAATGGTATATGCTTCATATTTGTAAAAGGATTGCTCTGGCTGATTTAGAAAATGGACTGTAGGAGAAAGAGAGGTAGGGAAACCAGATTGAAAGCTTTTGCCGTTGTCCAGGCCCGAGTTGTTATTAACTTTGTTTAGGGCAGGAATTCTCATGGGAGTGAGAGGGAGCCTATTTTGTCATCCCCATAGGATATCAGGCAAAGTCTGAAGACTCTTTGGTTGTCACACTGGGATGAAGGTGGAGCTGACATCTAGTGGACAGAAACCCAGAATTCTGCCGAGCACACTCAGGCACAAGACAGAGCCTCAGCTCCAGTAAAGGATTATTTGGCCCCAAATTTCAACAGTATTGAGGTTGAGAATTCCTGATTTAGGCCAATAGGTTGGAAATAGTACAAAGTGGACAGACTACTATAATCATGCAAAGAATATATACGAAGCCCCAAACTTTTAATAGCATTTTGAAAGCTTCTCAGACAATTTTACCAGTAAGTATATAAATATCCAGATCTTTAGTGGAAATAATTCTTATGAATTATACTTCATACTGCTTTTAACCAGCAATTAATGTGAAGGAGTTTGGGTTTCTGTTTCATATGGAGAGACAACCAGAAAAATATGCAGTCTTAATTTTTCAATTATCCATGAAGACAGAATTAAAGGAAAAAAACATGACAATCGTAAAATCCATAAAAAGATTTTTATTGGATTAGCTTACTAAAAGTTATTTTAAGAAGAATATTTACTAAAAATATTTTCCAGATGAAAAAAGAAAAATCTACTCACTTGCCATTCAAAGCCGCTACACCAACTGTGCTTCGGGCAATGGACATACTGGCTACAAATGTCCATTGCTGACTCTGGGGGTCCCACCTCTCCACTGTATTCAGATAGCTCCAGCCATCATGGCCTCCCACAGCATAAATAGGGCCTTCAAGAACTGTTACACCTAAAACATGGGGGAAATGAAAACTGAATGAATGTGCTTCACAGTGAGATTTAAAAAATCAGGTTAACAGTACAAATTGTGCTGCAATTCAAAATAGGCTCTAGCTGTTACACAAATGCAATGGGGTAGAAACTATTTACTATTAATTGTATCATTTTATTAAAGTGAAAACAATTAGAACCAAAATAAGTATAATCTAGGTGCTTTATAGAAAAAAATTAATTTGCTTATTTATATCTCTATGAAAAAGCAAATTCTAAAAATCAGAGATGATACACCATGTGCCTCTACTTCTGAAAAACATTTCTATACTGCGGTTTAAAGTAGTTTGTTACTTTAAATGATGCTACATTAAGCAACACAATAGTATCAATTTGAAATTCAGGGTAGGGTTTTCTGTGTTTTGGCTTTTTGGTAACTTCATAATAAAGTTATCTAAAACTTATAAAATATGAAGCATTTCATGTCACAAGCCGAAATCACTAAACACAAGCAATCAAAACAAAGTAATAGTGAGTCATGGATGAAAGGAGAGATAGATAATAGATAGATAGATGATAGATGATAGATAGATGATAGACAGATACTCCTATATACTGCTTTTCCAGTATATTCTTTTCTTCATAGATGAATTTTATTAAATTCTAGCAATTGCTAAATATTTATATATCATGTTAATATTGGCTGAAATGATTTCATTATATAAAGAGCAATTCTGATGAATTTTTTCTTCAAAATTCAAAGCCTGATTGTCAAGGACTCTGAAGAATCCGTGATTTTACCCTACTTGCCAGCTGACAAGTTAGACTGCCATAAATATACACATATTGGTAGAAGACACGGGAGTTGTGTGTCAAAGGGGAAAGGTAATTCATTACTTATAACAACAGTAATAGAGTATCACCTTTTATTGTTTGTCTTTCACTTGTTCTTCAAGCCCTGGTTCCAATAGGGTGACCCAAAGAGGATGACCAACATGACCTTAACTTTGCCTTCAGCTTGACCAAAATTTAGAAAGGATTCTTCTTGCTTTGAGGGCCCTGACCTCATTTTCCTTAGAGCACTTATTTTAGAAAACATGTAATTGCACATTATTTCTCTCTGCACAAGATTTCTCTCTGCACAAGATTTCTAGATGGAAATCTTTTGAAATGCCTCCTACTTGTGTTACAACTCAGGACTTCTTTCTCAAGGACCTGAGAACTATTTCTTTGAAATGTAATCATCAAGAAAGATATTGAGAGCCTATCTTCAGTTGACACCTTGCTTCAAGTTGTAAAACTACTTCTTGTTGTGAAGACAGAAAATTTACCTTACCTTTGGGTACGGCCAATTAGCAAATACACTTTGCCTATAATCCCTTACACCTGCCTGAGCTCTTAAAAACGCTCCTGGCTTTGTTTTGGTGAGGTTGAGTCCAGCCAAAATTCTGGGCTTTCTTCCCTGTTACAATAGTCCCTTGCATGTTAAATTTGTCTAATGAATGTTTTTGCAGTTCAGTTGGAACTTGAACATGCAGTGGATTGTATTACAAGAAAGGAAATGGACTTACCATGAGCACTAAACCTATGTGCTTATTACTACAGAAGGAGACATTATCTTCATGCTTTTAAAGCATGCCTGCCTTTCACTTTGGAGAGAGGAATTATCCTCTCTTCTAAGACTTTCCATTATATTAACATCCTTTTGGGGGGGTCAGTGCCTTGCTCCAAAGTTATGCAGAAATTTGAGAGACACATGGAGAATTTTCTTTCAATAGGAACCTAAAAATAAAACGACCCCTTGTTTGCTCATTCATTCACTCATTCATTTGAAAGTCTGTTGTGTGTTAGAAATTGTTCTTATCACCAAAGACACAGTGCCAAGAACAGAGGTGAACAAGGCCAACAAAGTCCCTGCCCTCGATGAGCTGAGCTCATATTTATTAGGCAATAAATATGTAACTAAAATGGAATAAGTACATGATTCACAGTAAGCAAGCCCTTCACACATATTATACAATTATAATTTAATAAAGAAAAAAGTAACTGATTAGAATATCAAATTACTGTCATACATATCTCCAACTTAGGGATCCTATTTTACACACACTAGTAAGTAGATATGCATATGGAGGACAGGGTTCTGATGCAATGACTGCCAAAACCAAAGGACATAAGCTTTGTATGTTGATCTTTTCTTGGGGCAGCTCAAAGTAAGTGGGATCAGAAAGGATGAATAAATGTTAAGTTTGGGGCAATTTCCAAAGGAGATGAATATATCTTATGGAATTTTACAAGAGCATGTACAATCATTCCCATGTCTCCATAATGATTAAATATACGGAGATAAATGTTAAACATCAATGAAGTTTTTAAGGAGATATCCATCAGAAAGGGCCAGATCATTAGCATGAATCTAATGAATTTACATTTTATTCTAACAGCAAAGGGAAATCACTGAAGTGTTTATCAATGAGGGATTTTATCACCATAATATTTATTTTGATTTTGTTGTAGTAAATGGGTTGGAGTCAGTTTAGGAGGCAGTAGAGAGATGGTTAGGAGGAAATTATAGTTATCCAAAAAGGATAAGATAGCATCTTGCATTAGTAGGTTAAAGAGTAAATAGAGAAAAGTGGAAATATTTGAACTTTATTCTGATACTGGAGGTTTGTTGCTAGAACATGCTAATGGATTGGATCTGGGGTATATGAATATGTTTCAACGATAGGTGAATTGACTGAAAAGTTTGAAAACTACATGTTGAAGATATCATGTCTGAGGGAACTATTAGACATCTAAGTGGAGCATTCAAAAAGGCTGTTTAATATACTTGTCATAAGTTCAAGTTAATGTTGGAGCTATATGTATAAATTTGGACTCCTCAGCAATGACATGGAGTTTGAAGGCATTGAATCAGATAAAGGCAGTTAAGAAAAGAGTAGTAAGAGAGAAGGTAACAGAGACCAAAATCTAGCCATGAGTGGCTTCAAAATCAATTACAACAAAAGAGAACAAAAGAGCCAGAGAAGAAATGGCCAGATAGGTGGAAGGAAAAGCAGAAGCTTTTGGTATCTGAAAACTAAGAGTGGAGAGTATTTCTAGGGGGATGGAGTAATCATACACTTGCATATTTCTGACCAAGTACAAATTTCTATTGGATTTGGAAAGAGGGAGGTTATTGTTCACTTTCAAAATAGGTTCTGGACCATCACATTACAAGTTTTAATACAATCTGATAACTACTTAGTCAAATATATACCCTACAAAAATCATTGATCTGTGACTTGCTTTTTTAACTGTTTGAGATTATTTGACTTTTTGTACATGTTTCAGTCCTATAGTGTAACATATATAAAATGCCACAGATTTATGGACTCTGAATGCCTTATGATGTGATTTGCATAACTTTTGCAGCTGTGATAATTCCTTTGCACAAGGGTCTCATTAAGTAGAGTTAGTAAGTGGACCAGAATGATTTCAAAATTGGAATGATACATTTAATTTTTTCCTTATGTTTACCAAAAATATCTTACAGATGCAGTAATGCAAGGTTAAGAGTGTAAAAATATTTTTCTGTGCTTTGTTCAGTAACTACATTAAACCTGCACTAAAAAAATAATAATTTAATGGAAACATTTTTGTATGTCTCAAGCTTAGTAACTGCATGATTACTTCTGATAAAGAATTTTAAAATGTCTTTCGATGTTTTATGTTACCAAAATGTAGTTTTTCAGAACACATAATTATTTATATATCTTAAACTGTTGGTCTTGCACATATTATCCCCCTTATGATTTCCTCTGTAAAATATTTATTAGAATTTTTTGTATAATTTTCCTTCAAGACTGTTCAATGAAAGAAGCAAACCCTCCCTAAGTTTCAGATAAAGTAGCACAAACTGAAGCTGAGCATTTTCTATATGGGTTACAGAGAATAAATGTATTCACTGGCAATTTAGGCCTTTGAACATGGGAAGTAATCAGTGGGGCATGGTCCATCTGGATAGGTCACTCCCCAAAATATTTCACTTAAAGCAAAATTTACTCCCATTTACATAATGTACCTCAAAATATTTATTTTACTATTTCTATATAAATACAACCAGATAATTTTTTTCCTGAAAAAAATTATTGCTCTTCTCTAACCTTGTTATTATTATCCATTTAAAATATTGCTAAATTTATTCTAAGCTCTAAAATTTTCCAAATTAAAGAGAATATGTTTTAATTAAAAATTGTGACAACACAAAGCCAGTTCTTAATATTGCTCTATTGTTTGCATTTTTGCCATTAATTACATAATTTGAAAAGCATTAGCCTGCAAAAAATGAGATCTTCTTTTGTTTAGGTACAGAACATTTTTTTTTAATGTTTTGTTTTGAAAGAGACAAGCCTGAGTGGGGGAGGGGCAGAAGAGAGGGAGACAAAGAATTCGAAGCAAGCTGCAGGCTCTGTGCTGGCCTGATGCAGGGCTCGAACCCAAGAACCCTGATATTATGACCTGAGCCGAAGTCAGATGCTTAAATGACTGAGCCACCCTGGCACCCCGAGAACACTTATTTTCAAATGAATAACAATACATTTAGTTTCTTTTGACCTAAAAACTATGTCAAATAAATTACTACAACTAATTATTACCTTTTGGAAGTCTCAAAATACATTTAAATTACTAGGGGTTTCAATATGTATATTGCCTGGAATATAGACATGAATTTATTACTAATCTTTTCTAAACTGTTTTCAAAAATAACCATCAAGGATACAGTAGCACCTAGTAAGTACTCATAACTAATGATTAGGGTGATTTAAATCCAGTGTTATCAAATAGTTTTACTTTAGAAGCAATGAATCAATAAATAAGATTCATAAAATTAATACCTCACAGTTGTGCTGTGCAAAGAATTAAACAAAGATAACTTACATAATTGGGAATGGAAAAATATATAAGTAAAATTATATACATTTTATCTACATTACGTTATAACATTTTCCCAATGATATTAAATTTATATGCATGTACATATGTATATATGTGTGCGTATATATGCATGTTTGTATATGTATATATAAATATAGCTTTGTGAGTATCTATATATGCTTATAATATATAATATATTAATATATATAATTATTATGTAAAATACTAATATAGAGAGAGAAACAGAGAGACAGAGTACGAGTGGGAGAGGGGCAGACAGAGAGGGAGACACAGAATCCAGAGCAGGCTCTAGGCTCTGAGCTGTTAGCACAGAGCCCAAAGCAGGGCTTGAACCTTTGAGATCATGACCTGAGCCGAAGTTGGATGCTTAACCAACTGTAACCGACTGCACCACCCAGGTGCCCTAATATATATATAATTTTAAAGTTTATATATTTTTGAGAGAGAGAGAAAGCACATATGTTAGTGGGGGAGGGACAGAGGGAGAGAGAGACAGAGAGAGAGAGACACACACACACAGAGAGAGAGAGAGAGAGAGAGAGAGAGAATCCCAAGCAGGCTCCAAGCTCAGAGCAGGTCTGGACTCAAGACTTAGTCCCACAATCCTAGGATCATGACCTGAACATAAGTCAAGAGTTGGACACTTAACCGACTGAGCCAATCAGTATATATATATATATATATATATATATATATACATATATATATATATACATATATATATAATAATAGGCAGAGCAAAATGTACTGTGTTGCACAGAGATATTTTTTATGCAATCCTACAAAATCATGTTGGCTTAAGATAAATTTTTACTTTTGCTTAATCTTCAAACAGAGGATAAACACACTTTGTATTGGTGTATTGTATCCCATTCTTTCCTTAATTGTGATTGTCATTGTCAATTTTGACTACCCAGTGAAATCACCTGGGAACCTTTGAAAAAATGCTAATGTCTGAATTACAAAGATTCTGATCTAATTGGACTGAGATGATGTCTAAACACAGAGATGCTTCAAAGTTCTCTAGGGTGAGAAATAAATGTTTATTTATTTTGAGAGAAAGAGAGATCGTAAGCAGGGAAGGGGCAGAGAGAGAGGGAGACACAGATCTGAAGCAGTCTCCAGGCTCTGAGCTGTCAGCACAGAGCCTGATGTGGGGTTCAAAGCCATGAACCATGAGATCATGACCTGAGCCAAAGTCGGATGCTTGACTGAGCCACCCAGGCGCCCCTCTAGGGTGAGAACTTTTAACTGAATCCTTAGCTGATTCCTCAGTCAAGATTGAGAATGACTACTGCAGTAGAAAATGATATTAGTAACAGAACCATTAGGCAGAAGGTTTCTGACCAGTAATCTGCTTACCTCACAAGTCACTAACATCTATCATTCATGGTGTGTGTGCGTGTGTAGATGTATGGAATCAAGGTTGTCATTGAAGATTAATAGTCAGCTAACATCCAATTTTACTACTATACAATTTCCCTTTCTTGGATTCATTCATCATCCATCCAGTTTTCCAATAATTATGGTATAACCTCTACCAGTTCATTTCCCCATTAAGTGTACAGTGGGGTGAAGAGGGGCAGGGCATATGCATCAATGAAGTTCACCGATAGGTGAAAATTTAGTACCTGTCCACAGGATGAAAGGAATGTTTTTTCTCCAAAGTGAAAAAGTGTTGACTAAGCTAAAACCTGGAAAATATTAGGATTCCCTTGGGGGTTGAGGAATTCCAGGCAGAAGGAACATTGGTATAAGGGCCTTGGTGGTAGGCAGAAGCAGAGTATGTCTGAGGAGCTGCAAGAGGGCCAGTGTGGCAGTAAACCCTGAGAGTTAAGGGACAAGCAGTATGGCATGCAGTAAGCCTGAAGAGTTAAAGTACCACTCAGTGTGGGGCTTTATATATGAACAAGAATTCTTTTTTTTTTTCTAATCCTAAGAGCAATGTGAAACTGTTGAAAATTTTAAAGCAGAGAAATGACGCAATTGCATTTATTTCTCAAATATTGTCATGCTAGATGTGGTGTGGAGAAATGAGAATTGATGAGTCCATACCAACAGTGTATGTAAGAGATGGTAGTGTCTTCTGTTGATGTGGTAAAAGTTCATATAAAGAAACGTGAAAGACTCAGGAAATGTTTTCAAATGAAGATGTATTTATTGGATCCTTTCCCTAATATCCCTCCTTCATCCATTCCATCAACACGTTCTGTGTATTAAAAAAAAAAAATACATCCTTGCCATGTGATTTGAAATGTTACTTAACCTCTTGTACCTCAGTCTTCTGATTTGTACAATGGAGCTAGTTATGGTGCCTAACCCACAGGGTTGCTTCAAGGATTGAAAGAAATACACTTAGAAAAGCATATGGCACATATTTAACATTGTGCAAGTATTCGGCATGATTAAGACCATGATAGTAATTTATCAAAACCCTAAGTCTTCTCATCAAATTTCAGTCTATTGTATCACTGTAGGGATATGGGAGAGACTTCTGAAGGGGCCAGTTAAAGATTTAATACACTCCACTGTGCCACATTGTCTCCATTTCTGAGGGCTCCATTTATGTTTGCTCCCTGTAGGCAATTTAAAATATTGATCAAAAACCTTTCACAAAAAAAAGACCCTCTCTAAATACTTTACTAAATAAATATATGTTTCCTCAGGATGATTGTGGGTAATACTTAGTCATTGTTTAAAATAGGAATATTGTAGGGGCACCTGGGTGGCTCAGTTGGTTAAGCAACTGACTTTGGCTCAGGTCATGATCTCACGGTTCGTGGGTTTGAGCCCTGCATTGGTCTCCGTGCTGACAGCTCAGAGCCTGGAGCCTGCTTTGGATTCTGTGTCTCCCTCTCTCTCTGCCCCTCCCCCACTTGTGCTCTGTCTCTGTCTCTCTCTCTCTCTCTCTCAAAAATAAATAAAGTGTAAAAAAATAAAAATAAATAAATAAAATAGGAATACTGTATACATCTAAACAAAAATAAATAATCACAATATATTTTGAAGTGCTATTCTTCCAAATGCCAGCTTTCCTTGTAGCTATGCATTGTTGGCTTTTAAGGCAAAAATTACATTGAGGTAACACAGAAAAGTGTTATAGAGGCTGTGGGTTATAATTGGGTGATTAGAGGAGACATCACAGAAGATGAGGCAAGAGAACTGTGGTTTACAGCTTGGCTGTAATTTTCACAAACACAGATGCAAGACATTATAAGTGAAGGAAAACACTTGAGCGTAACACAGAAGTACGAATCAGGCTACAAATAGCTAGAGTGACTACTTACTTTAATCAGTGGTTATGCCAACCATAAAAATGTGCCTGCCTATAATTGACTACTATTTTTCTGTATCTGCCATGGAATTTGCACCAAGGCCACACTTCTTACCAACAACTCTCAGACAGTGACTGTGCACGGTGATGGTGCTAATGCAGGCCCACTCCTTCAGCACAGGGGATCCCTGCAGATTTGCCTCTAGGATTCCCTCTGGAGTTGGCCAAACTGCTTTGGGAACTGGGTTGGAGTCTGACGCTCTTTCTATCCAATCCCAATCCTCTTTCCTCCCCTTTTGCCTTCACAGAAGTTAGGTCAAACACGAAGGTCTGAAATCTGTTTCACTCTCTTGAATCTTTCAAGGCTGTTTCAAACCTCTTGAACAGCGAATCCTGCCTTGGCATCTGCTGTTTAGTGAACCCAAACTAATATTATTGTTAAAAGAAAAAAGGTTGTAAATAAAGTTGAAAAAAATGTGGGGAGGGGAGCAGGTGGGATATAAAAGGCACTTTAAGAAGTACAGATTTTATGTGAGACTCTGAGGAACGTTTTTAAGCAAGAGTGTTGGTATCATTAGAGCTGTTATTCTAATTAGATTCATCTGACCTCAGTCTTTATATCATTCTAGAGAATATGTGGAGAGACAAGTGATAATGCCATTAAAAAAATCCCTTCTCCTGGGGGCGCCTGGGGGGCTCAGTCGGTTAAGCGTCCAACTTCAGCACTCAGCTCAGGCCATGATCTCACAGTTCATGGGTTCTAGCCCCATGGCGGGCTCTGTGCTGACAGCTCAGAGCCTGGAGCCTGCTTCAGATTCTGTGTCTCCCCCTCTCTCTCTGCCCCTCCCCTGCTCATGCTCTGTCTCTCAAAAAAAAACAAAAAACAAAAACCTTTTATCTAGATGAATGTAAAGAAAATGTCAATGTGTAAGTATGCCCATTGGGATAAAACTGGAGAGATGGGATGTGTGCCATTTATTATTCAATATGACATGTAGATCAAGATTCAGTAATTCAGCAAAAATGAATAATTGTTGACATTTTTCACGAAGGAAATTGAGAATTTAAGAGATCCTACTGGCAAAGACATATTAAATTCAGTTGGTTTGATGTTAAAATCTGAGCAATTGTCCTATTCAAATTGTTCTCTACTGCATTACTGCTGGAGTCTACTGAAACACACACTTTCTGTGTATGACAATATCAACTTCTTGAGATTCTAGGCTCACTTTCTTTAATGACATAGAAATACTTGAAAATAAATGTTCTTCGATGAAACCCTTTAGCTGCTCTCCTCTAAGGAACAACAGGATGATTAAAAAATAAATGACACTCAATATAATTTTTAGGACAACCAATTTCTCCCAGAGTTGTAGTAATTGTTCTCAAAGATACATAATTACACACAGTATGTTAGTAATGGACATAAAAACAAATATATGTAATCCAAATTACATAAAATTCCGATACACTTTTTTCCTAATTTGTTTGTAATTCAACAGGGGACAGGGACATTTCCAGGCTTAAGATATGGGCTAAACCTAATACCTGCCTGATTACGTGTTAATACCTAACACATATCTGAAGTTCGAAATATTTTGGCAAATGAATGAATGCACAAATTTGGTGTCCTATGAAAATTTCCATTATTCTCTATTTTCTGAATGTTAATATCTTGCCTTCCCAAATGGATTGTAAACTCTGTATTAACAGAGTCTGTGTTTTATACATTACTCCCCAAGGCCCCTAATATAACACTGCCACTATGCACCAACAGCCTCTCCTACTTTCAGTCTTGTATTCTTCACAGTGCCCCTGAAAAATCATGCTAACACAAACACGGTTAGGCATCTTTTTGCTAATGCACTTGTACAGACTCTGGTGTTGCACAGTGATTCTATAACCTGGCCTCATTCCACCTGCCCATGTTTAATTTCATTGCATTTCCAAATCCCTTAACATTTGACGTATTATCATGACCCATATGTTCCCTGAACTTTAACATTCTATACCTCAGCTAGTCGGACTAAATTCTGTTCTTTTCAGATCTAACGCAAATAGAAAGCTTTCTGTAAATTTTCATTCTTTTAGTAAGATTTTGTCCCATCCTTTACCATCACTGTGCTAAACTTTTTTTATGTGAATCCTCATTCTGAAATGTAACATGTATACTAAATATTTTATAAATAAGTAGTATCCAGATTCCTTATCAAATAACCATTCATTATATGCATTGCCTATTTTATATTCTATTATTATATTTTTAAATATGATGGATGCCAATTAATAAAGATATTGTTTATCTTTTCTATAGTTGTATTGATTTAAAAAGTAATTTAAAAGAACAGCACTGTGGAAGTAGTTAATTTCCTAAAGCATCTAATGAAATTCATTCATTAGGATTATTTTGTCTTACCTTTATGCATAGCCTATTGATTATACTTTATTGATTATATTTCAATAACTGCTAAATTAGATAAAATTGGGGAAATACTCTGCTTTCATGCTAAATGAAAATGAAGCAGGTGGGTAGTGGAAAGATCATACATTTTGAAGATTGTGTTAAGACTATTCATTTATTAACTGTGATTTTGTGAAAATCCCTTAACCTCTTTGATTCTCATTTTGTCAATCTTTAAATTAGGGATATGAGCTCTTCTCCTTGGATTGTTCTAAGGAATGATTTACATTATTATTTTTTTAAATCTCATAATATGTGGCAAATATTTCAGAGCTGGGTTATTATTTTTGTATTTTGTACCTGTGCTTTAAATGTTGAGTCTATTGTCAAAGTAATATTCCTGGTTGAGAATATCAATTTCCAGGGGATTGTAAGTACAATATGAAACTATTAAAAAAAAGTGAAATATTTCACCAATGCTAGTCTAGATATATTTATACATAAGTCAAGCCTTATTTGGAAGTTAATTTCACAGTATGCATTGAAATTAAAGGGAAGTGTTTTGGGACCGTGTTTACTTGAACAAAATTCTCTTCCTCTTTACTTCCAATTCCAAGTTTTTGCTTCTGGGAGGTACACTGGTGATGAGATTTTTAGGCTACTGGGTAGAAGAAGCAAGACTATGAGATTGTTAGGCTTCCACGACATAGCCTGGGTAAGTTTCTCAGAGACACAATAGAATCCAGTAGTAAGAATAATCAAAAAGCAATTCCAGCAAAAAAAAATTGGCATCATAGACATTTTTCCCCAAAGAGAGAGCTGACATTTCAAGTGACTTTGTGGATTTCTTTGGCTTTGGCTTCCCGGGAAGCCAAAAATTATGTAGAACAGACGGCTGCAGTCTTTTGAAGTTGGGACAGTACAGAGAATCTACAGAACATGGAACCTCTGTCTGTCCGGAAACCACAACAGAGGACTGATGGTTTCATTGCTTCTTCATAACAGACTCAATGGAGCATGAGCCCATGGTACCTTTTTTTACCATCTGTCAGAATTCCATCAAATAGGGTACTCCAGTCACCAAAACCTGAGACACAATGAGCTTATGAACAGTAGTTCCTAATCAACTAAAACTGTAAATATATATTTAAAAGATATATTAAATTTATATATATATATATACACATATATATGTGTATATATGTATGTGTATGTATATATATCGTATGTATATATGTATGTACATACATATATACACATATATATATTTGCCTGAGCTCTACTTAGAAGGGTTGTGATAAAATTTGCTAGAGTTGGGGCTCAGCATCCACAATTTAAAAGCTGCCAACGTAATCTGAATGTGTAGCCAGCATTGAGAATTGCTGCCACAAGGAAAAAAGACTCCCAACTGTTCCCAACTGCCAGAAAGGATAAGTAGAATAATCTATAAAGCTACTAATCTAAATAGAATTACAGAGGAACTGCCAAATTGCTTAAAAGAAAGGAAAGTCTAAGGGTATTTATTTGTAACCACAAAAGAAAATTTATGGAGATTTTAAAAAGTGTGTGTTTATGTATTTATTTTAAAAATATATTATTTTCTTTTAAATAGTTATGGAAATATAACTGGACAGAATGATTTATGTTGAGACCCAAATGAGTAGCCTTGAAAAATAAAGAGGAAGAAATAGCTTAACTCATAGAACAAAGATATAAATAAATGGATACATGAAACAAAATAAACTAGAAAAAAAAATCCAGGAGAAAGAATATGTGAATAGTAGCAGTTCCTGGAAATAAAAGGGGACATATAGATGTTATAATTTTACCTTTGGTAGAAGAAAATTTTCCAGAACTGCAGAAAAATATTGATATATAGATTGAAACATCCTTGACTTCTAGGAAAAATAAATAGGAAAAAAAAAAAAAAAAAAAAAAACCCAAAAAACACAAAACAAAAAACCTCACCCTTGGACATATCCTTGTAAAATTCCCAAGCTTCTCAGTATTTTATTTTATTGGAGTTGGGAAGGAATTAGAGGGGTGGTAGAACATTTTATTTAGAAAAAATTGTCTTGCTCAAAAAATTTTAGCTTAAAATATGGGACTCAAATATGTCTGATTAAAAGAGCATTTAATAATAAATTGAGACCTCTAATTAACAAGAGTAAAGAATAAAATAAATAGCATCTTCTATGGAAGATGGAAATATTAGAAGAGTAAGAGGAAACATATTAAGATAAATTAAGAAGAAAACGGAGGAGGAGGTGGAGGAGGGGAAGGAGAGGGAGATGAAGACAAAGAAGAGAAGAAGAAGAGGAAGAAGAGGAAGAAGAAGAAGGAGAAGAAGGAAAGGAGAAGGAGAAGAAGAAGGAGAAGAGGAAGGAGAAGAAGGAAAAGAAGAGGAAGAAGAGGGGAAGGAGGAGGAAAGAAGAAAGTATGTTAGCTTTGATACTAATGGTGAAAAAACTCATTTTTTGAAATAAAAAAAAAGCTTTTTCAGATTGGGCTAACAAAACTTAGTCACATGATATTTCTAATAAGCATGTATATGAAAGGACAAAAGTGGAAAACAAATTGGTTAGCAAAAAAATTAGACAGCAGGCAAATGTAAACAGAAATATAGAATTTGCATTAACATTAATGTTACACAAGGATATAGAGGGGCATTTGATATGGCTATATTTATATACAACATATATAGAATTGATTTCAAAGTTCCCATACAAAAAACCCTGTTTGCACCAAAAGACATAGCTAAATTCATAATGTAAAATCTATTAGAAATGCCAGCAGTGCTAAAAATACAATTATAGTGTGAAATTTAGGTATGCATCTCTTAGCCTTAGAGAAATATTGTAGAAAAATAACAATGTCTGAAGAATTGAACAATCAAATTAATTGACTTGGCTTAATTGATTAGTGTAAAACCATTGCAATATTTAAATGGAAAATATACAACTTCTGGAGATAAGAAATAAAATTTAACATATTTTCAAAATAAAAAGCTAAACAGATTTCACTAGGGAGACACCATTAATAAAAGTAAAATAGTTGAAATTAATGAAAGAAAACAAACCAATTTAGGTAGTATAGATAAGCTTCAATGTTCTTTATTTGAACAGATCACTCAAATATTTTGATTTGTATACCTGCCTGATTTATAAACTAAGATAGTAATAATACCTAGATTAGGAATGAGGAAGACATTATCACAGAAGCATGAGAGACTAAAAGAATAAGAGAATACAGTGGTGCCTGAGTGGCTCAGTTGGTTGAGTCTGACTTCGGCTCAGTTATTCCTGGGTTCCAGCCCCGCATCGGGCTCTGTGCTGACAGCTGAGCCTGAAGCCTGCTTTGGATTCTGTGTCTCCTTCTCTCTCTGCTTCTCTCTCTCTCAAAAATAAATAAACATTAAAAAAATTAAGTTAAAAAAGAAAGAATAAGAGAATACAGTGAGAGACCATGTGTTATATGGACTGAATTGTGTCCCCCTAAAATTCATCTATTGTATTCATAATTCCCAATGGGATGGCATTTGGAAATGAAGACTTTAGGAGGTGATTAGGGTTAGATGGGCTCATGAGGGTGAAGTGCTTATGATGGGATTAGTGACTTTAAAGAAAAGAGGAGAGAACTGCTATCTCTAAATCATGGGAGGCACGGCAAAAAAGCAGCCATCTGTAAACCAGGAGGAGTGTTTTTACCAGAACACAACCATGCAGGGATGCTAATCTTGGACTCCCATTCTCCAAAACTGTGAGAAACAAATTTCTGTTTTTCAAGCTGCGAAATCTGTGGTATTTTGTTTGGGTAGCCTGAGCTGACTGGGATAGTGTGGTAAAATCAAATACTTAAAATTTAAATTAAATATGTAAAGAAAAAGGCAATTCTTTATGTACTGACACTTGTCCACATTAAGTGAGAAAAGAAAAAAGCTGCTAATCATGTACAGTTTAACAGTACTTATGTAAAAGATACAAGTATATATATACACATGATAGGATGAAGGAGTCACAAGGCATTCCCTCTCTCTAAACTCCCAGGACCTTAGGCATTTTGCTGTCCCACTACCAAGTTTACCTTGTTCTCAAAGGGTATTTTATGCTGGGCTTCAGTGCTTTTCTTTGCCACGGACTTGGGATAGAAATTCTTTAGTTCATCTCAACAGATTCCTTTAACTTTCGATTTGGAGGATCTCCATCCTTTTCTTCAATACAAACCTAAACCACTTATGCAAATTGATCCACACCCTTCCCAGGAACAAGCTATCACCAAGTGATGTAATAGTAACAATGTTAGTCTATACTAATTTTTTAAAAAATCAGCCATACAATTTTACCAATTTGGTTATATGCTGTAAATTAACAACTGACAACAGAAAAGTTTGCTTATCTGCTATATATCATTCATATGAAAGGGGCATTCAATATTACTGTAATATTTTCCCCTCACTGTCAGAAAAGAAACAGGAAATAGATGTGCATATGTCTAGTTTAAATTATTGCTACATTTATTAGTGACCAGATTTTTAAGAAGTAATTTTAGAAATGAAAACAAATATGTTATCCATAATTTTTTGTTTGTTTCAGGCTTAACCTAGAGTTATCTGCTTGAGGCAAAAATTATTCTAACTAATGCAAAATCCAGATTCTTTGCTTTAATATATAGATAAGTTTTTTACACTGGTAGGAAAGTGAGGAAAACATGTTATACATGATTTACACACAAATTTTAAACATGTACAAATTAAAACTGTTTTAGCAAACTACCTTACACTCTTTCAAGTAATATTAATCTACACTATATAATCAATATCATCAATTTTTATATTAAAGTTAATTTCACAGATTATTTTTGAGAGAGAGAGAGAGAGAGAGAGACCACATGCAGGTTAATACAGGTTGGTGGGCGAGGAGCTGAGACAGAATCCTAGGCAGGCTCCACACAGCGTGGAATGGGTCACAGGGCTCCATCTCTCCACCTGGGATCATGATCTCAGCTGAAATCAAGAGTCAGATGCTCAACCAAATGAACCACCCAGGTGCCTCTCACAGAATTTTAACAGATTAATCATTTACATGCTAATGATTTTTCAAAAATTTTTAACATTTATTTTTGAGAGAGAGAGAGCACAAGCAGGGGAGGGGCAGAGAGAGACAGAAGCACAGAATCTGAAGCAGGCTCCAGGCTCTGAGCTGTCAGCAGAGCCCGCCCCAGGGATCAAACCCATGAATCTCGAGATCATGACCTGAGCCAAAGTCTATAGCTTAGCCAACTAAGCCATCCAGGCACCCCAACTTCCTAATGATTTTAATAGGATATTCTTTCTATAAAAAATTTTTTTGCAACATGTTCTTTCCTCTTGTTTTCTCCATATTTTAAATCTTACTCGAATCTGACATCATATACTTCAGTAGCCTTCTAACTGAATTTACTACCTGCTTACCTATGTTCTCCAACTGACTTTTGATGCTTCTACGAGATTGAGATTAACCTTCCAGTAGCACTGACTATTCCTGCTGAAAAACTCCAAAGATTTTCCACTATTGAGGAAAAAATTAAAGAGAAAACTTCATCATGTGACATAATAGATTGATCAGTATCTGGCCTTAACCTTTTAAAGTTGTATCTACTGCTAGTATATCCATAAGTTTTTAAATCAGTGAAATGAAGTACTTGGTGTTTAATCTATGTTCCATGTATCCTCTCTTTCATGACATTCCTTATATTGTATCCTATACTGCAAAAGAACTTCCCCTATGATGACATATCAAAATTATACTCACCATTCAAATCTCTACTCAAGTCTCCAAAGAAAGAATTTTTCCTTACCAAGCAACAAAGAACACACCATGGTTTGATAATATTTTTAAATAAAGTTAGTATTTTTTAAGATTGTATTAAAATAATATAGAGTTGTGTCTCCTAAGAAACTGCAGTCTTTGTGAAAACAATTTTTTTTCTGATTATTACATCTCACAAAGCACTTGCAACTGTGATTTAGGCTTAGTGGCCATTCAATAAACGGATGTTCGCTAGAGCCATGAGTGGATGAACCATGGAGGAATAAAGAAAGAATGAAAAAATTGACTAATTAGGCAAACTAAAGCCTAGAATAACAAATTAATCTTCTTCAGCGGTTTGAAATGCAGCATATGATGTTATAGATTCCCAAAAGATATGGAAAAGTGTAGTGCAGTAGTTTGAAAGAAAGTTAAAAGATAAAGCCTTAAGAAATTTTCCTCTATGAGAAAATTATACTGATTCTTGCTCATATTTAATTTTTAAGGTAAAGCATATTATTTAATTAATATTAATTATTTAATAAATGCTTACAGAATAAATTTCCAAATAATTAAGTAAAATCACTATAAATAAGAAATTAGACTAGAAATTAAATACAGAGAACAAGCTTGTGATTGCCAGAGAGGAGATGGGTGGGGGGATGGACAAAAGAGATAAAGGGGATTAAGAGGTACAAACTTCCAGTTATAAAATAAGTCATGGAGGTAAAAAATACAACATAGGGAATGTAGACAATAGTATTATAATAACGTATGGTGACAGTGACTGTACTTATTGTGGTAAGCACTGGGTAATGTATAGAATTTTCAAATCAATGTTTTCCACCTAAAACTAATATAACATTGTATGTCAATTATACTTCAATAATAAAGAAGAAATTATATGTTTTATTTAAGACAGTGTTCTTACTGTGAATAGTAAAGTGAAACAATTTTTAGAACTGAAAAATGTTTTTCCCCATTATTTCATATCGAGTAATATGACTTTAACTATCAGAGTAAAGGAGTAATTAATTTCCACATTGTAAACCAAAAATTAATGAGAATGTCCACTTCTCTAAGTCAACATATTTTGAGCTATATTTGAATCACAGGATTTTTTCTGGGTCATTTTTATAGAAGTTTTTAAAAGCCAGGTAGTACATAGAGTTCTCATTTTCTAAAACAAACAAACAAAAAAACAAAAAAAATTCTATCAGAAAAGCAGATGAAAAGAAAACTGCCAGCATCTTGACTAAAACAAGTGTCTAGATGTTTAAGGGAGATGTTTTATCAAGTATAAGGTCAAAACTAACATATCAAGTGATTTCCAGACACCAAACAGACTTCAGTGCTAAAAAAAAAAATTTCCATTCACTGTGTCTTAGAGACGAATTTTCCCACATTTGATCACAGTTTGCTTCTGTTACACATTGACTTTGACGTGATGTAAAAACGTAGTAATTTTTAATAACTTCATTAGTTAAGATCCTGTTTATGCTTTTGTTAATTATTAACTATTTCTTGATTGAACTGAGATATTCCTGAGTTTATTCTAGGTTTATTGCCTAAAAGAAAAAAATAGATATATGCTTGAACTTCAGGTGCATATAGAAATTAAACAGGTATGGTTGTCATCTTAGCAGGGAACTAAATTTTTAAAAAGTTAGTTTTAATAATTTTCTGTAATCATTGAAAGTGTCTTATATTTATTTTGCAGAGTTTTAATAGGAGCAAGCAATGTTTTAGGCACTTGTGAGCAGTTAAATAAAAATGAATATGACATAGCCTCATTCTAAAAGCTAAGAGACTAAATGTGGAAAAATGTGTAATTAAATAATCATGATCTAGAATCATGGGTGCTATAATGGACTCATGACGTACCTGGAGCAGATAAGAGAGGATTATAGTATTGCAGAGAGTGGTAAAGGAAGACTTTACCTAGGAAATGACATTAGACCCATCTGTTGAGGGATGCATAATCTAGTCAGGGAATAGAGGAAGGGTCAATCTGGGCAGAGGCAACAGATTGTGCAAAGTAGGCTGTAAAACAGCTTTGTGAGTTTCCAGCTTGGTATTTCTTTTAGTGAGTGTGATAAATCTCAGGGTATAGTAGCAGAGGGAAGTAGGGCTTAAGATAGCAGGAGGCAAAGGCTAAATATTGGTGAGCAGTTAATGTCACATAAAGGAACTTGTTCTTCCTACACAAGTGAATAAACAATCAGATTTGTATTTTGGAAAGTTAACTTTGGTATTAGGGGCTATAAACTGAAAGGGAGAGACTAAGGTAAGTATTTCTGCAATACAACAGAAAAACATATGAGATCCTAATCGTTTTGTTTATCCTAGCCTAAGTTTGTCACTTACATATTAAAAGTATGTATGGCATAAGCAAATATAAAACAAATACATAGTCTTTGGGGCACTTTAAGGAAGGTATGATTGGCTTATCTCACTGTTGTAATATTTGGTCATCAAGACAATGATAATCAGCTGCACTGGATGCTTTTTTGCTTCTAACCAACCTGTTTCTCTGTTGTCCCTTAAGTTTCCAAATCAAAGTTCTTCCAACTAATCAATACTGTCTGCACATTAACCTGACTCTACTACCTCTTCTATACCTTGAACACTCCTGTTCTCTGTGTTGCATGTTTGGTTATTCTAGCCTGTGCTCTCTGTCTCAGCTATTTGACATTGTGTGCTTTTAGCAACTTTTTAAGGTAAGAGAAAAATAATAACAAAGGCAGGGTACTTATCTTCTGTATCTTGTAACATGGCCACACTTTTAATCCATTGTCTTCAAAATTGTCTTAAACAATGAGAATCAACTGCCTCAATTTACTCTTAATGAAGCACTTACCTTTACCTTCCCATCACAAATCTTTTAGGGGGATGCAGACAGGTTAATATGCCTTCTATAAATTTCTAGATTTAAGAGTCAAGGTTAGAGATCCCTCCTATAGCCTTTTCCACTAACGTCTCTTGTCTGTCATTTCATGCTTGCTTATGTTGTAGCAGCAACTGACCTTTGTTGTTACAGATTCATGTTGGCTGCTTCTAGTCAAAAACAGTTATAACAGTCTAAAATTAGAACCAGATATACTTTGCCAAGAGGGGACTGCTAGTGAAGGGATTTGGGTACAAAGCTTTAGATCTCAAGGCTTCCTAAATGCTAAGTTGAAGGATTATAAATTATGAAATAGTTTTGAGTGGATTCTGTTTAATAGCAGTAATGCTATAACATGTCTCTTTTATGCCTTAACAAATGATCACCATAGGGAAACATATGAATCAAAATGTGAAGATATGATTTCAAGACAGCAAACTCCACTAAGCGATTTGTCTGATGTGTATCCCTTTCGGTATTACAATATTCATAATTAAATGTGTACATTAGATAAAATAATTGCATTGATGGGGATCCCAGGAAACCATCATTTTATTGTGATGAATTTGTGTAGTTTGTAGCTGACACTAGGAAATGCTATTTTGGAGGCAGCAGAGAAAAGCATGTTGATTTACTAATCAACATGCTATTTTGCTATACCTATACAGTCCTGTCCTGCTATACCTATGCGGTTGTATTCAAGTAAATGGAAACAAATAAAATTAACATAAACAAAATAAGCAACTGTCTGCTCTCAAGTCCCTGAAATGTCCTTTCCTGTTGACTCCTTTTATTTTTTTCCCCCCTCATTCTGGGTGCATACACATCCTTCCGTTATAAAGTCTTAGCAATTTGCCCATTGTCTGAGAGTAATTGATTGACAGGGAAATGTTTCCTAAGCTAGAACCTGAGAAAAGTATTAATAAAAAATATCTCTTACACCATGGAGTTGGTTGCAAAAAGTTGTGAGTATCCTTATGCCAGTTTTAAGTCAATTGCTTTAACTCTTTGAGCTTGTTTTCTAATCTATAAAACAGTGAATAATAGCGATTACCTCAAGGAGCTGTTGTGAAAATGAAATGAAAAAAATGTACTTAGTGCTTGGGAGAGATTTTAGCACATAGATTTTTCTTTCTTCTTTCTTTCTTTCTTTCTTTCTTTCTTTCTTCTTTCTTTCTTCTTTTAAAGCAGCTTTTAGTTTAATGTGATTTCATGTACTGAGGGCCAAAAATAAGGTCAAGGTCAAAACTTTGTCTAGGAAGGCATAAGGTAATGGTCTGGATTCCCATGAACCCAATTGCTTATTGCACCATTTTTCTTATAATTCTCCCCTTATTCTTCCTAATTATAAATTCTACCTATAATACTGACATTTACACTTAGAATTTCTAGTGTTTGGCAATTATTGAGATTCAAAATCAAGTTACTGATTGACAATTTTTCAAGTTACTGCTTGAGGATTTTGAATAGTTAATATGTTTTTATTCATACTGATTTATGGAATATGCAACTATATTTGTAATGGTTGAAACAGGAAAAATTGATCTCAATATTTATTTTGATTACATTATATAAAATTAACATGGTATTAATGAAATGCAAGCATTTTATGATGGAAATAAAACAAAATGATAGGCTGTATTATAGAAAAAATTAATGGGACTATTGTGTCAATAAAAGATAAAAACCCTAAAGGAAAAAAAAAACAAAAATTATAGATCAAAGCATTTGTCTTTTTATTAGCAAATAGTGTGAGAGTTTATACATTCAACATGAGACAATGTACTAGGAACAATTTAAAGTTGTTTTATTCATTAAAAATCATAAGTTTTAATTTCCTGATTGCCTACCTTATGTTCGAATATGTCAGCAACTAGAGTACAATGAGTTTTTCATATTTTTCTTTTACTTTACCCCTTAGAGAGACCAATTAATTAATATATGAAATATTTTTATCTAAAGTAACAGTTGGGAAAGTAACTGCTACAAAGAAGAGTGGTTTGTTAGCATTTAAACACTAATCAGAAGCTCAGATTCAGGTGTAGACAAGAGCATCAGCTATTTCAATTGTATAATGTTTTGTTAAAACATTTTTGATAGACATTTTCTGTCCCTTAATGAAATGAATTGTCTTTAAGATATGTAGACTAAGGGAGAATATTTTATAAGTACCTTCGTCCTCATATCAACAATTTATGTGATTACAGGATAAAGTTATAAGATGATAGTTATAACAGGTTGTTCTGTTCAGTCACCTATTCAAGGTCAAAGGCTTTATCAATTATAGCCAAATATAAGGACTCTATTGCTTAACTTAAACCACAATTTTAGCTGTATTTCACTACAAAGAGCTGTATTTTATTTAGCTTACAAATCAGGTAGTGATCTAGTTTTTGCTTGTTTCTGTTTTATTTGCAAATATGAATATGTCATCCCAATTCGATCTGATACTTTATTTTTCATTGACACAAACAGTAAAGCTGTGGGGAACATAATTACATTCCGCAATTATCTACAGCTACTAAAGCCTACAAATATCTATCAAAGAAACTTCAATACTTATGTTTTAAAGTTAGGGTATTTAGGGGTGCCTGGGTGGCTCAATGGATTAAGCAACCAACTCTTGATTTTGGCTCAGGTCATGATCTCATATGGCTCCTGAATTTAGCCGTGAGTCGGGCTCTGCCCTGACAGCGCGGGGCCTGCTTGAGATTCTCTCTCTCCCTCTCTCTCTCTGCCCCTCCCTTGCTCATGCTCTTTCTCTTTCTCAATATAAATAAATAAACTTTTTAAAAATAAAAATATAAAGTTAGGGTATTTATATAAAATACATTTATATTATATATATATATATATATTACATACATGTATATGCTTATATATATTTAAACTATATTACATTACATTATATATTTATTTATTTACACATGTTTATATTATATATTTTATATAAGTATATATATATAATTAATTTGTATTCTCTCAGAGGCACTCATCATTCTGTGCCATTTAGCAAGCACACATATTATGCAATACAGTTTTTCTATCAAGGTAAATAAACTGTTACTTTTTAAATTTGAGAGCATAAAAATAAACATCTTTGTTAAAGAAAGTTTTGAAAACTTCAATAGTGTGGTATATCCATTATAATAATATACACATTATATTTATAAGTATAGTTCTTTTTCTTATTTAAGTAAGCCCAAAGAGAAATTTTCCTAAAATCAAAGATTAACAGCTATGAAATAAATGGGGGTTTTGTCACCTTACTAAACCTGAAGCAACAAGACAGCAGGGTCACTAGTGCTGACAATTTTCTCTCTGGCACCAGACAAACTCTTGGCAATGTATTTGTTGAATTAATACAATTTAGTCTGAAAGTTTCAATCTAATATAATAAAATACCAAGTTGAACTTAACTGATCTGTAAGTGCCTAAAAGATTCAATATCAATAGCTAATTATTTTCTAAAAACATAAGTGAGGCAAATAATTCTATTGCATAATTAACAAAATATTAACCTTCTTAAAGGAGTCTATACCAAATAAGGATAAAACTAGTTGAGTGCTCAAAAGAGTAGGAGCAAGCCAGCAGTCCTCTTTTCAACATGCTTTGAGTCGTCCTAATAATTAGGTTTTTCAGACTGAGGATAAAGGTTAATCATAATGTACTATTCTTTGTAAAAAATATATAAACTATATGATTTAAAAAGCATTAAAATGTCTAATTCAAAAAGGCTTTAATCAAAAAAATTTTTTTTCAGAGAGTGCATGCATGCTTGCATGTGAGCGGGGGAAGGGCAGGAGAGAAAGAAAGAGAGAGAGAGAAAGAGAGAGAATCTTAACTCAGCATGGAGCCTGACTTGGAGCCTAATCTTAAAACTATGAGATCATTGGGGCACCTGGGTGGCTCAGTGGGTGAGTGTCAGACATCAGCTCAGGTCCTGATCTCACAGTTAGTGGGTTCGAGCCTGGCATCTGTCTCTGTGCTGACAGCTTAGAGCTTGGAGCCTGCTTTGAATTCTGTGTCTCCCTGTCTATCCCTGCCCCTGCCCCACTCACATTCTGTTTCTCTCTCAAAAACAAATAATCATTTAAAAAATTAAAAACAAAACCAAAACCAACAACAAAAAACTATGAGATCATGACCTGAACCAAAATCAAGAGTTGGGCACTGAAGAGACTGAGCCACCCAGCCTCCCCTAATCAAATTCTGACATGAGGATATAAATATATAGTTTTACAAGTATATGTATGAATATATAAATATTGTGGTCTATTTCAACTTCTTAAAATTTAATATATTGTTTTTGTGTATTATAAGTGTATTAATGATTCTGCATTTACCATCCTTCAAAATATTAAGTAGTACAGCCCAGCAAAATAATCAAACTGATTTGTGCTTTTTTTCTTCCCTCCTCCCAACCATAAAATGTAGTAAGTTAATATTTGCACAACTCTTTATTTTTTATCACAAAGTTTAAAATGCAGTGTGAATCTAACTGGAAAAAAAAGTATAAATAGACCATACCATTCTGTTCAATTGTAAAGTATTAACACTATAATATTTTCTTGCGTATTAGCTTCTTAGAACCTACTACTTCTCAGGAGTCATGTACTGAGGACTCATGAGCTCTCTTTCATTGCAGCAAGTAGGATTATCACTAAAGCCCCTTCTGAAATCTATTTGAACTCCTGCACTTAAAACCATCTTTTAACTGAAATGATCAGGGAAGAAAAGTTGCTAAGGCATCATTTTTCATTTTTATTGTTTCTTGAGCAGAGGCTTCATGTCCTGTGAAAATGTAAAATGTCTTTGGAACAAACTTTTGTCTATATTAAATCTGACAATCTAAAGTCTTTATCTGGGCAAAGAAAAAAAATGCAGTGTGTTTTTGTTTAAATCATTTTTCCTGTGAGTGCTGAATGATGAAATTGTTTAATGCAACTAATAGATAAATCACTATTAAGGGCAGAAGTAGCTTCCTATGCATGGCATTGCTAATGCCAATACTCAAGCTTAAGTATTTGGTTTCTTGAAATGTTTTTTATGTTACACAAATGACATCTAAAGAGACAGAGTGAGGCCCAATTGTCATAAGAGGTACTAGTGATTCAAAGGTTGGATGATGAAAGATTTATATTATATTTGTCTAGTAAAAATAAACATTACAATAATACATGAACTATTAGTAATTTTCAATATTGATTCCTTCAAACTTACATGGCACACATTTAATTAAAATATTAATTCATTCAAGATATTTGGTTTCCTATATGCATTGGGTTGAGTGCGACCACAAAACCTGAGTCCTCCTGGGGCTTACATTCTAGCCAGGGTGATTTGAATAATGATATGAAGAAGGGTGATTTGATTTCACTTAAAATAAAAATAACAACACATTGTCTTTACTCCTATAAGGAAATACTTTGGGGGGTAATTTCAATGAAATGTGTTTTTTTCTGGATGCTTAAAGAATTATAGGACAAAAATTCATACTATCCATTAATAAAATGGCAAATAAGAACATTTTTCTAGTGTCATAACATTGGCCATGACAAAAGTATTTATAAATAATTAATCTCATGCAAGTAATTCAGAAATCTTCTCTAGATTTATATGAACAATGGTTGTAACAATTTAGAACTATTTAATCAGCCACTCAATTAAACATCATAAGCATGCATATCCATGGAATTTCAGTTGAATATTTATGTATTCATTTTAAATATTTTACACCTTAGTAAATTTATAGCTGGAAGGTATAGGTCATGATCCTTATAACTTTTCTACTAAATGAAAAAAGAAACCGATTTTTATGAAATTAGAAACTGTATATACTCTTGAATGTAATATGAATGTATATGCAATATAATCACATCAGTAATCCCCATAAAAGGGAAAACATACCAAATTACATAATGTATTAACTATAGCAAAATATTAGTCTTAGAGTAAATATTACTAATTGTGCTCATTGAGAAGGGATTTCCTGTGAACTGATGAAGCTGAAAGTTCAGGGCCCCTCACTAACCAAGCTTCTTTTGGGGCCCTGGATGGCGCCCTAACAATGTGTTCAGATGACAATTGCATTTCTCTTTCTTAAGGACAGTCTCATCAGTAAGTCCCACCAAGCCTGGCTCTGCTCATAGGCTCATCATATTTATTGTGAAAAATAAACTTGATATATTCCAGAAATAGTAATACATAAATAATCAGAATGAGGTAGCAAACCAATGCAATAAGCAAAGCAAAACAAAATAAACCTCAAATCTGTGATGAACTCCAAACCAAGTTTTGCCACTAATGATCTGTATGAACTTCAACAAGCTACCTAATCTTCCTGGTCCTCCATTTTTCTATTTGTAAAATTAAGATTCTGGAGTAAATATTTTCTTACATGCTAAGTTTAAGCATCTCTTAGTCTACATAACTTTTGGTTTCAGTTCCTTTAGCATCTCATTACCACCTGTACGTTGAGATGGAAACTATTGGGGCTGGAGGAAAATTTCTATTTATTATGATTTTAACATGCATTTTACATTGAGCCTTGGAAGATTTGCATGGTCATTCAGGTCGAAGACATTGATGAAAAAAGTTAAAATGTAAACTAAAATTATCTCCCCAGATAAATCTACAAAAGCAAAAGCAAGCAATGAAACTAGCAGTAAAAGCCAGAATAACAGGAATGAAAATGGTGAGCTAACTGTAGTTGACGTAATGATTTTCCTTCTCTGTTAATATTTCTTTTTGTGGGATTCACCTGAGCGACTAGATTGTCCTCATGCTTTCAGAAAACTGAGTCTTATTTGTATCTTATTCAATATGGAAAGGATATCAGGTGAATGTACACCTTTATCTTTTGAAATTTGGGCTAAATTGAAACATACAAGGCCAATCATGTGGACATATGGACAAATATGGACAAAAAAATTACCTCAAAATAAATATTTTGTTATTAAATTTCAAATTTCAATTGAAATATTATCATAAAATGGAATTATAGAGGCCATATTATGTAACATATTATGTATTCTCCCATATTTCTTCTACTGCAGATGAAACATGAAACAGGGCATTTGTTATATGTTAAGATATATTCATAAGAGGGGCTCCTGGGTGGCTCGGTCGGTTAAGCGTCCGACTTCGGCTCAGGTCATGATCTCACGGTCCGTGAGTTCGAGCCCCCATCGGGCTCTGTGCTGACTGCTCAGAGCCTGGAGCCTGTTGCAGATTCTGTGTCTCCCTCTCTCTCTGCCCCTCCCCCGTTCATGCTCTGTCTCTCTCTGTCCCAAAAATAAATAAAAAACGTTGAAAAATAAATAAATAAATAAACGTTAAAAAAATTAAAAAACAGATATATTCATAAGATAATACAACATCATTGAAACCAATTTGTTTTCTAACAAGCGGATTTGCTACCCAAATATTCTGTTATTTCTTTTCACTTTTGCCTTGTTACAAATTTCACTTTGTTAGGATGCTTGCCTGGCTCATTCGGTAGAGCATGTGACTCGATCTCAGGGTTGTGAGTTTGAGCCCCATGTTGGGTGTAGAGATTATCACAATCAATCAATCAATCAATTTTACAAAAAGAAAAAAAAAAACCCACCCAAATTTGCTTTGTTGACTGAAATGTATTTTTTCTTCTTCAATTTGCCTGTTAATCTTTTATAGTAAAAATTAGGCATCACCTCAAGGTGCCTGAGTAGCTCAGTTAGTTAAGTGTCCAACTCTTAACATTGGCTCAGATCATGATCTCACAGTTCATGGGTTAGAGCCCAGCATCAGGCTCTGTGATGACATCATGGAGCCTGCTTGGGATTCTCTCTCTCCTCTCTCTCTGCCCCTACACCACTTGTGCTCACTTTCTTTCTATCAAAATAAATAAATATTTAAAAAGATTAAACATCACCTCTCTTTAGAAACCTTTGCTAATTATCCGTTCTAACCTCACACAGTATGATGATAGTACTCACTTATTGTACTTATTTAACACTTTATTTTAATAACTGTTAACTTTTCTGGTCTTCTTCCTTAGTCATAAGACTTTTGAATACAATATCATATACATCTTTTCATTCTAAAATGAGTATTATAATATTCAGTGGTATCATTTTAGTTGAAGGATGGAATGATTTAACCAATGAATACTCTTGCACATACTTTCCTCAGATTTAACTAGCTTAATTCTTCTAGCCTTATCTTTATTTTAATACCTCATCTTATTATTGAAAAATTAAGGTGATTTCCAAAATATAAGAAGTAGAGACAGATATATTTGATTTAAAAACTATGTGCTAAAGAAGATAGCAAAATAAGCAAAGAAATATAAAATAGAGCCAAATCTGAGATGGCTATAAAAACAGCATGCATACATTTGCATATGCAAATTTAACTCTAGCTTTTAAGGTATTTAACACACAAGGGAAAATCTAGTTATATCATCTCTGACATTAAGGGGATAAAAACTGACCAATTGCTCAGGGAGAGAAAACTAATACTGTGACTCAGATCAACAGTTATATTTCTCAAGTTTTCTTATAAAGAGGAAACTGTTAATACTCAGAACCAGATCTTAGTTTCCAGGAGCAGTGTTCTAGAAGATTTTCTATGGACCTTTACCATTTTATCAAAGCATGGTACAGTAGAAGGAATTCTGCTTATTCATTCCACTAATTGTTAGCACCACTGCAGAAATTCAATGTTATGTGTTTTTTTTTTGTAAAATACCACATCAAGGGGTAAAAAATAGTTCTTGACTGTTTAAGAGAAGGGATATCCATAAATCTAAGATGAATTCATTGAGGACCAGTGAAACATTTTGTGACCCAAAATTTTACTTCTGGAAATAAGTAATAGATTAAGTAAAAGATTATTATGTAATGAACAGGGCACAAATTCTCTGTGGCTGAACAAATAAATTTTATTTGTAACTACTCTATGTAACTAGTGCGTAAAATATTGAATGTATGCATTCCTTCATTTGTCTCTTGTTTACCCAGCATTTGACAGAATTTGTAGGACAAAAAAGTCTTCAGTAAATGTTTATTTGAACAAGAACATAACTCAGTGGAAGGACACCAGGGAATATCTAATCTTATAATTCAACAGGTAACAGAAGACTAAACATAATGAGGATTTTACTGATATTTAGAATTTACAAATCAGTATATAAAATCACATTCTGTTGGGTCTTGTAGTTTGCTGATGCTTCTTTTTCTTCTCCTTCTTTCCTTCCTTTTTTTCTTTGTTTCTGGGATTATTAATGGTGTACCTATGATATTTATAAGGGGAACTGATAAAATTAGAGAAAATAGGTATAAAAGCTCTAAAATGTTATTTGAAATTTTACCTACATGTCTGTATAGATATCATATTTGTATAAACAATTAGAAAGGTGACCTTATTATGGTTTTCTGTTACTCAATTAAAATTTCAAATGTAAATGGCAATGTTATGAGCTCCAAAATCTTGTTTTTATGTCCCATATCCTGTTCAGAAATGTCACTATTTTATAAATCAGACTTTTATAAGTACTGAAAATTGTGGGCCTGTGTATACATTTGTTTATATGTGTTTGAGTATGTGTACAGTGTACATTATCAAAACAATTAAATATTTTATTTGCAACCCCAAACTACCTTGTTATATATTTTTTTGCATTGTCAGTTTTTGTATCTGGCATATAAAACTGAGTGGGCTGTTTTGAATTTTATTTCCTTATAAAATTTGCAAACATTTGAAGAGAGAATACTTTTGAATTTATTATTTGAGAGAGAGAGAGAGAGAGAGAGAAAGCATGAATGAGGAGGGGCAGAAAGAGGGGGGACACACAGAATCGGAAGCAGGCTCCAGACTCTGAGCTGTCAGCACAAAGCCTGACACAGGGCTCAAACCCACAGCCCTGAGAACATGACCTGAGCTGGAAGTCAGATGCTTAACCAACTGAGCCACTCAGGTGTCCCTGAAGAGAGAATAGTTCTAAAGAAATGTAGGCCCTCTGGTCTTGTGAGAAATGCTGTTTTTTAAGTAAAAGAGATATGAAGAAGACAAATATATACTGATATAATTTAAGAAAAAGAGGTTGAGCTGAAGCAATATTCCTTTTAAGACAATGAAAACTGACAGTTTAAAATGAGATTTCTACTCTAATGGGTTTTACCACAAATAAATGCAAGTTTTTATTATGCTCATATTTCCTGCAGTCCATTCATTACTTATTGTTATAAACATAGTTTCTAAAAGCCAAGGAAAAAATTGCTAATGTCACTTTGCATTCTCTTTCTTCATGTATACATTCAGGAATCTTATTAATTCAAATACGTAATACTGTTTTGAAAATACTCTTTAATATTTTAATGTTAACATCACATTCTGCCCGTGCAGTTTATGAAACCTGATTTGCTTTGTTTTCTGGGCTGTGAGTGTTTCTGGATGCAAATAAGAAGTTCCCTCCATCCTCCCGCCCTGCCCTCTGCTCTGAGCAGAGCATCCTCAGATTGTTTTAGTAAGCAAATCGAGGATAACAGGCAAGGATAACAAGGCAGAAGTGGAGTCAGACTTCTTTTAAGCAACAAGAAGGAGGGCAATTCAGTGACACCTTAGGACTGCCCAAATTTTGCAGGTAGAAAACAGTCCTGTGTTTGCTTTTGGCAAAGAGACCATCTCATGGCTTACTTCTTCCATGAGGCCGAGAATTTTGTGCATGCACAACCATCTTTCCTCTACATTTCTTGACAACGAAGGAGATCTTAGTATCCTAACACTAGAGTATTTTTTCTTCCCGAGATGCTCCTTTTCCAATGTCAAGCCTGTGAGAATGGAGTTTGAGGTTCACGTCCTTACTGAGATCAGCAGAACCAATACTGTCTGAAGATGCTTTTTCTAATCCCTTCATACATGAGTAATAGTTTGACTTGACATAAGTAAGTTGAAAAGCTTTGCCGTCAGAAGTTTGAAGTATGCTTTCATTATCGTCTAGCATCTAAGATTGATACTGAAAAGCCTGAATCCAGTCTGATTATTCTTCTTTTGTAGTTGACTCAGATATTTCACTGCACTTTTTCATTGCTGTTCATTCATGGTTATTCTTGTTAGCTTAGGTTAATTTCCCCCTCTTTGGGAGACATTATAATCATCTCTTTATCCTTGATATTCTGAAATTTGATGCAAACAGACTGAACTCGCTCTTCTTCACTCAATTTTCTAGTTGCTTGCTGGGTTACTCATTTTTGAGGCCATGTGTTGAACTCAGAGAAATACTCTCACATTATTTTCTCTCCTACTTTCTTAGTACTCTCCTAAAACTATCATGGGGTAGAATATTATGCTTTCTAACTATTGATTTTTATCTCATCTATTTTCCCATTATTTTAATATATTTCCTGTCCTTGAATTTAAGAGATGATACAAATTTTAATTTTTTCCATAAATTTTATTTATACTTAATTTCAGTAAACGTTTTAAATTTAAAGAGACATTTCTTTTCTTTGCTATCTTTTTAAATAACTGTTCCAAGAGTTAATATCTTGTGAGTTCTATTAGAGGATACCAAATTAATTTTGTTCTTTTCATTTTATTTTTACTTTTGGAAGCTACCTATGGGGAAACTAAGCTTCCCCAATAAGATTTTTCAGAGAATGTTGCATATATGTACATATATCTTTACCCCTCTCCTATCACTAAAATGGCCTAGGAATCTTAATAGCTTGTACAGTTTTAATATGAGGTAATAAGTTCCTAGACCTCTAATTGCATAGGAAAGTTTCCTATTAGGACAACTGGATGGGAGACAAGCCTGTAAGATGGATAATCCTGAAATGCCAGAATACAGAGATTTTTTTTTTAATTTTTCTGATTTACTAGTTCCAAACAGCATCATTCCAATGGCATCAAAATTGTTGATAGGAAAATAGCAAACGATTCACCCAGTATTTTCCCTTTTTCCACTCTTAGCAGAATTCAAATGAATATAGTTGCACAGTGAAATAGCACAGAACATCTCCATCCATTATCTATCTATCTATCTATCTATCTATCCATCTATCCATAATCTACGCATCATCTATCATTTATCTCCCTACTTACCTACTTATGTGTTTATATCTATATCTAAATATATATCTATACATCTGTACTTCAAAACTAAAATATTTTGGTTGAAACATTCCTTGAAACCATC
The DNA here is from genome assembly GCF_023721935.1 of Panthera uncia. Taxonomy (NCBI): domain Eukaryota; kingdom Metazoa; phylum Chordata; class Mammalia; order Carnivora; family Felidae; genus Panthera; species Panthera uncia. Next base: position 42,906,838 of record NW_026057576.1, read on the forward strand.
CTACAGGCATTTTCACAATTGATGAACCATGTTATCAATTTCATTCAGACACTCAGGTAGCAAATGCCTATTTTTGTGTGTATGTCTTATTTTGTACAGATAAGGTGATAGATGAGTCTCAATTGATAAATTAAAGTGAAAATAGTAAATAGAATATATTTATATATTTATTATTAATAAATAGAATATATGTATTACCATTTACTTACATTGGGAAGAGCATGTTGTATTAGAAAGAATATGATTTTGGAGTGAAACAAACTTAGACTAAAATCACAATTCTGTCTTGTCAGATAATGTGACATTAAGAAGTAATTGATTACTTTGTGCATAATTTTTTACCTTTAAAACAGCAATAAGAATAATTACATTATAGGGTGGTTGTCAGTATTTAATCAGTTGACAAATGAATAGTAGACATTGGTCTTTTTTCCCTCATGACCCCAATATCGAATGTCCCTTTTATTTTTTGAATATTCACACATATAAATGTTCATCGGAAGCAGGCCTTATCTTCCACTATGGATGCCAACTAGTTGAGTTGCTTCTTTTTCCTGATTCTGAAAAACTGAAGCCTGTACCTATAAACTAAGCTTCCCCAATAAGATGCTTCCAACAGGAACTTTAAAACTAGAATGAACAAAGCAAAGAAGGAAAGTAAGATTTTTGTTTTGTCTTGTTTTGTTTTTGCATTGTCAAAGTTTCCAGTCACACCTAGTTTCTTGGGTAATGTGACTCAGCTACTTCATAGAACTAGAATAGACAGAAGCAGATGCCAGCTGGAGCATCCAGTGTCTTTCATGGAAACATCTTTATCTTCAGCAGACTTTCACAAGGATGTAATTTTGGTCTTGAATTAATTACCAAGTTTCTCTTGGTTTCATCCAGGTTCCTGATTTTACCTGAGCAATGTGCATAACCCTGAACATGCACTTGGCTTTCAATCACTTTTCTCAGCTAACCCTTTGTTCATGGATCAGTCCATTCCTGTTTATTGTACCCATTTAAGAAAAATTCCTTCATGGTGACATCAGCAGGAATGGTAGAATAAAGACATCCAAAAATCCACTACTCCATAAAAGTAATGAGAACACTGGCAACTGTATCGAAATCAGAACTTTGGAAATAAATAAGGCTTATAAATATTTGAAGAGCATTTATTCAAGAAAAATAGCTGAATCTAGATAAGAACAGTAAGTTTGGTTGGTTTTAACCTGTCCTTTTTCCATTCATTGACAGGGCCCCATGTGGCCAGGGAACTCAGACATCATCTTGCCTGCAGTCAGATTCCAGAGCTGGGGCAGGGCAGGATGGAGGTGAGTGAGGCTTTCCCCTTAGCTTTACAATAGCCTTGAAAACCAACAACCTCACAGTCAAAGTAGTCATGAAATCCATCAGGCTGGCAGCCACTGGAGGGCCCTGCACAGATTTGGAGATTCTTCAGAAGTCCTATACTCAAAGAACTGTTTTTATCTGACCTCTCTGCCAGTTCTCTGGAAACCTTCACTTGCAGGGCTTGCCTTTCTATCCATTGACCAAGGCTTCCTTTTACTGAGAATGCTCCAGGGCATATATCAAAGGAAAAAGCAATCAGAGGCAATTATTGAATATCATATCTACCCTAGGTGGTGAAATTAGGTGAGGCTAATTCAGGGATGTGTGTATGCTCAGGCAAAATCTGAGAATGCAAAAGTTACCTCTCACTGACCTTGAGGATTTGTATAAACAGGAAGTGAAGGTTAAGGCATGAGGAGTCCAGCTCCTGGTTAAAAATCTACATGGGATTTTATAGACCTGACCACAGGCAATTATACTATCTTTACCCGGAAGGACTCACTAAGGAAATCTGCCCTCCCTACACCAGTCTTTGTGCACAGTCAAGGTACTGCAGTCTCTGAAGGGAGCTGCAATCAAGGACTCAGACCCCTTTGGCTGGTCACACCCTTCATGTATTTGCATGCCTAGCCCAGGCACCTTTATTCCCCGGGCTTGAGAAGAGGTCTTCTTCAGGCACCTCTGCCAAAGTTTCCTTATGGGGGAAGAAGAGGAAAACTTGTCTTTGTTGGCATACTCCTTTAACACTTCAGTGTGCATGTTGGTGTACTCCTTTAACACTTCAGTAGGCAGTTAACAACTCTGCCTTGTTAGGAACCCAACTGAGCTGAGAGCCAGAGAGCAGAGCACAAGGGACCACTGGTAGGATAAGCTCAAAGATATGCACACCTGGCACATCACAAACCATCCAACACCAAAGAGAATCTTGAAAGTAGCCAAAGAGTAGCAACATATTACATACAGGGGATTCTCCTTACAAGGTTATCCTCATCAGATGATGAGGAGGCCAGAAGACAATGGGATGACATATTCAAAGTGCTGAAAGAAAAAGACCATTAAGAATTTTATATTCTTCAAAAATAAAGGAGAAGTGATCTCATACTCTGGTTAAAAACAAATTGTGGGAATTTATTGCCAGCAGACCTGCCCTATAAGCAATACTATAAGGAGTCCTTCAGGCCAAAATGTTGACATTTTTAGACAGTAATACAAATCCACATAAAGAATAAGAGCACTGATAAGTTAATATATTTTTTAATGTTTGTTTATTTATTTATTGAGAGAGAGAGAGAGAGAGAGAGCAAGCATGACCAGGACAGCGGCAGAGAGAGAGAGAGAGAGAGAGAATCCCAAGCAGGCTCTACACTGTCGGCACAGAGCTTGAGGTGGAACTCGACATCACAAACATGAGATCATGACCCAAGCCCAAATCAAGACTCAGACCCTTAACTTACTGGACCACCCAGGTTCCCCAGTATTTTTGGTTTACAACTTTATTTTCTCCTATTTTATTTAAAAGACATTTACTCAAAGCAATAATTTTACATCTGTGTTGATGGATGTATAAATATGTACTTTGTATCACAATAATAATAAATATGTGGAAATTAAACACACTACTAAATATTAATGGGTCAAAGAAAGTGTAAAAAATAAATACTTTGAGAGTAATGAAAATGAAGACACAAAAACACCAAAACTTCTGGAGTGCACCTGAAGCATGGAAAGTATAGCTGCTAAAAATTAAGAAGGATCTCATTTCACGGTGTGTGTATATATTAAACCAGCATGTTGTACACTGTAAACAGAACAAAAAAAATAAAAAAGTGTTATGTTTAAAAAAAAGAAGAATCTCAAACCAACAACCTAACCTTAACCTTAAAAAATAAAAGAAAAGCAAACCCAATGCAAACAGAAGAAAAATAATATTAAAAAATAGAATGGAAATAAATAAAATGGAGACTAGAATAAAGAAAACAAGGAAAATGGCAGTTGATTCTTTGAAAATATCAATACAATTGACAAACCTTTAAATAGTTGGAAAAAGTGAGAGAGAGCCAAGTGCCAGCTACTAAAATCAGATGTAAAATAGGGAACATCACTACCTACCTTAAAGAAACAGAATGGATATTAAGGGAATACTATAAAGAACTATATACCACCAATTTAGATATTGTAATGAGATTGACAAATTCCTAGGAAGTCACCAGCTAGAGAGTGATTCAAGAAGAAACAGAAAAATCTGAATAGATCAATGAAAATAAAGAGTTTTAGTAATTCAAAAACTGTGTCTTTCTGATGAATTCTACTAAATCTTTAAAGAATTAACATTAATCATTCACAAACTATTCCACAAGCTAGGAGATAAATGAACACTTCCCAAATCATTTCATGAGACCAGTTATTACCTCAATACTCAAGCCAGACAAAGATATCACAAGAAAAATACAGACCAATATTCTTTATGAATATAGATGAAAAAGCTTTCACAAAACACTAGCAAACCAAAAACAGCAACATATGAAAAGGATTATAGACGATGACCAAGTGATATTTTTCTGAAAAAATAATAAGGTGATTAACATCTGAAAATCAATTAATGTAATACACTGTACTGTTAAAATAAAGGGGAAAATCACATGCTCTTCATATAGATGCAGGAAAAGCATTTGACAAAATCCCAGTATCTTTTATGATAAAACACTCAACTGGCTAGAAATATAAGGGAGTTTTCTTAAGCTGATAAAGAGCATCCACAAAAGAAAAAAAGAATAACATCACATTTAATAGTGAATAACTGAAACCTTATCCCTTAGTTTAAGAAAAAGGCAGGAGCGCCTGGGTGGCTCAGTTGGTTAAGTGTCCAACTTTGCTCTGGTCATGATCTCACAGTTCATGGGTTTGAGCCCCGCGTCCGGCTCTGTGCTGACAGCTTGGAGCCTGGAGACTGTTTCAGAGTCTGTGTCTCCCTCTCTCTCTGCCCCTCACCCACTCACACTCTGTCTCTCTCTCAAAAATAAATAAACGTTAAAAAAAAATTAAAAGAAAAAGGCAACAATGTCCCTTCTTGCTATTTCTTAACAGTATTGTGCTGGAGGTTCCATCTAGGGCCAGAAGGCAAAAACGAGAAATAAAGACCATATGGTTTTGGGGTTGCCTGGGTGGCTCAGTCAGTTAAGTGTTTGACTTCAGCTGAGGTCATGATCTCATGGTTTATGGGTTAAAGCCCTGCATTGGGCTCTGTGCTGACAGCTCAGAGCCTGGAGCCTGCTTCGGATTCTGTGTCTCCCCCTCCCCTGCTTGTGCTCTCTCTCTCTCTCTCTCAAAACCAAATAAACTTTAAAAAATTTTAAATAAAGACCATATGGTTTCTCAAAAAGGAAATAAAAGCATTTCTCTTTGCAAATAACATTATATGTATAGCCAAAACATTCTTGAAAAAAGAACAACAAAGTCAGAGGGCTCAAACTTCTCAATGTCAAAATTTCAATTACTACAAAATGAGAGCAATAAAGACAGTGTGACACTGGCATAAGGACAGAAACAGAAACAAAAGGAATAGATTTGAGATTCCATAAATAAACCCTCACACTTACGGCCAATTGATTTGTTTTTTCTTTTTTCAAGCTTTTATTTAAATTCCCATTAACATACAGTGTAATACTAGTTTCAGGTACAGAATTTACTGATTCATCACATCCAGTGCTCATCCCATCAAGTGCCTTCCTTAATCTCCATCACTTATTTAGTTTATCCCTCTGACCACCATATATATACATATATATATATATATATATCCTTAATTTGCCCTCTTTCCATAATTGGGCTATTGTTGATAATACGCTATAAACATCAGGGTCCATGTATCTCTTCAAATCAGTATTTTTGTATCCTGGGATAAATATTTAGGGTCAATCCAGAAATTGTTGGGTCGTATGGTAGTTCTATTTTTAACTTTTAGAGGAAACTCCACATTGTTTTCCAGAGTGGCTGCACCAGTTTGTATTCCCACCAATAGTGTACGAGGGTTTCTTTTTCTCCAAATCCTCTCTAACACCTGCTGTTTCTTGTGTTGTTGATTTTAGCCATTCTAACAGATGTGAGGTGGTATATCAAGGTGGCTTTTATTTGCATTTCCCAGATGATGAATGATGTTGAACATCATCTCCTGTGTCTGTTGGTCATCTGTATGTCTTCTTTGGAGAAATGTCTGTTCATAACTTCTGACCATTTTTAATTGGATTATTAGGGTTTTTTTGCTGTTGAGTTGTATGAGTTCTTTATGTGTTTTGGATATTAACCCCTATTGGATATATCATTTGCAAATATCACCTTCCATTCAGTAGGTTGTCTTTTTGTTTTGCTGATGGCTTTCTTTATTTTTTTATTTTTTTTATTTTTTTTTTCCATTTTAAAGGAATATTTTTATTTTTTAATTAATTTTTTTTTAATTTTTATTTTTTATTTTTTTTATTTTTTTTATTTTTTATTTTTTAATATATGAAATTTACTGTCAAATTGGTTTCCATACAACACCCAGTGCTCATCCCAAAAGGTGCCCTCCTCAATACCCATCACCCACCCTGCCCTCCCTCCCACCCTGCCCTCCCTCCCACCCCCCATCAACCCTCAATTTGTTCTCAGTTTTTAACAGTCTCTTATGCTTTGGCTCTCTCCCACTCTAACCTCTTTTTTTTTTTTTTTTTTTT